>NW_007726638.1:601573-620929 GCF_000696425.1 Galeopterus variegatus | reverse complement strand
GGGAAAGACACCTTCTATGTGGCCTGGCCCCGGGAGGGTGGAGAAGATTGGCCCCTGCCAGCAATCCCCTGTGCGATATTAAGCTAACACGCAATATTAGTCACATGACACATATTTAACAAGCTTGTCCTGGGTGCCTTTACCCAGGGACAAATTGAAGTCCCTATCCCAGAGAGCTCACATTCCATTTGGGAGACAGAGACTAAACAAGATAGCAATAAACATAATGATAATGTCAGGTGGTGAAAAATGCCATGAAAAATAACAAAGGAAGCTGAGAAGGGAAGAGGTTAACTTGGTTAGAGACAAGACTCAGCTCTGCAAAGATCTGGGGGAAGAGCAGGGCAGTCGGAGGGACCCACCAAGGGCAAAGGCCCTGACGTTGGAGGGAGATCGGGGTATTTTCAGAGCCATCAAGAGGTAGAAGGCTGGTGGGGCTAAAATGAAGTCCACGAGGCTGAGAGTGCCCCCCCACACACACACACACTGCAGGCTCCGCGGGGTGTCAGCAGAGAAACTCCGCGATGCGAATCTCGAAGGCGCCCTCTGGCAGCTGTATGAGGAATAGACCATATGGCACAAGGGCAGAAACTCGGAGCCGGGCCTGGGCCATGGCAGTGTCCAGGCGACAGACAACAGAGGGTTGGACCAAGGAGGTGGTGGTGGAGGGTGTGAGAAGTGGCCAGACCGAGGGTATATTTTGTAGTGTGCACAGAATTTTCAGCTGGAGTCAAGAATGGTGCCAGGTGTCATTCTTAGCAACGTGGCAGATGGAGGTGCTATTTAACTAGGAGGGGGGTGACCGTGGGAGGAAGCCTGTCCTGGACATTTCAGTTGAGAAGACTGTTGGACATGGAGATGTCAAGTGTGGGGTTGGATAGATGAGTCTGGACAAGGGGGAGGGTCCAGGCTGGAGACATAGCAAGGAATTGTCCAAATGTAGATGGTATTTGCTACGGACAGAATGTTTGCATCCTGCCCAAATTCATATGTTGAAATCCTAACCCCCAATGTCATGGTATTAGGAAGTGGGGCCTTTGGGAGGCAATTAGGTCATGTGGGAAGAGCCCTCATGATGGGATTAGTGCCCTTATGACAAAGGCCGCAGAGAGCTAGCTAGTCCCTTCCACCATGTGAGGACCCAGTGAGAAAACGGCCATGTGCGAGCCAGGAAGCAGCCCTCACCAGACACTGAAACTGCCCGTGCCTTGATCTTGGACTTCCCTGCCTCCAGAACTGGGAGAAATGAGTTTATAAGGTACTCAGTCTATGGTATTTTGTTACAGCAGCCTGAACAGACTAAGTATTTATTTGTTTATTTATTTGAAATGGTATGATGTTTGGGATTTACTTTATTTTTCTCCCAGCTTTATTAAGTTATACTGACAAATTAAATTTGTATATATTTACAGTAATGTTTTGATACACGTATACATTGTGAAGTGATTAAATCAAGCTAATTAACATATCCATTACCTCACATACTTATGTTTTTTGTGGTGAGAGCATTTAAGATCTGCTCTCTTAGCAATTTTCAAATATGCAATGCAATATTATTAACTATAGTCACCCTGCTGTGCAATAGAGCTCCAGAACCTATTCATACCGTCTAAAGGAAACTTTGTGCCTTTTGACCATCTCTCCATTTCCACCCCCACCCAGCCCCTGACAACCACCACTCTATTCTCTGCTTCTATGAGTTTAATAGTTTTAGATTCCACATACAAGTGAGATCATGCGTTGTCTTTCTGTGCCTGGCTTATTTCACTTAGCATAATGTCCTCCAGGTACCTCCGTGTTGTCACAAATGAGAGGATTTCCTTTTTTAAGGCTAAATAGCATTCCATTGTGTTTATATACTATGTTTTCTTTATTCATCTGTTGATGGACGCTTAGGTTGATTCCATATCTTGGCTATTGTGAGTAATACTGCAGTGAACATGGGAGTGCAGATGTCTCTTTGACATACAGATTTCATTTCCTTTGGGTACATCACCCAGAAGTGGAATTGATCAATCATATGGTAGTTTTATTTTTAAATTTTGAGGAACCTCCATACTGTTTTCCACATTGGCTGCGTGTTGTCACAAATGAGAGGATTTCCTTTTTTAAGGCTAAATAGCATTCCATTGTGTATATATACTATGTTTTCTTTATTCATCTGTTGATGGACGCTTAGGTTGATTCCATATCTTGGCTATTGTGAGTAACGCTGCAGTGAACATGGGAGTGCAGATGTCTCTTTGACATACAGATTTCATTTCCTTTGGGTACATCACCCACAAGTGGAATTGATCGATCATATGGTAGTTTTATTTTTAAATTTTGAGGAACCTCCATACTGTTTTCCACATTGGCTGTACTAGTTTACATTCCCACCAACAGTGTGCACGGGTCCCTTTTCTCCACATCCTCACGACGCTTGCTAACTTTTGTCCATTTGATAACAGCCATTCTCACAGATGAGGTGATGTCTCATTGTGGATTTAATTTGCATTTCTCTAATGATTAATGACGTTGATCATTTTTTCATATGTCTATTGGTCATTTGTATATCTTCTTTTGAGAAATGTCTATTCAGATCTTTTGCCCATTTTTAAAATCAGGCTATTTGTTTTCTTGCTATTGAGTTGAGTTCCTTATATGTTTTAGATATTAACCCCTTATCAGATGTATGGTTTGCAAATATTTTCTCTTCACTGTGCTGATTATTTCCTTTGCTGTGCAGAGCTTTTTATTTTTGCCTGTGTTGCCTATGCTTTCGGGGTCATATCCAAGAAATCACGGCTCAGACCAGTGCTAAGAAGAATTTTATCATATTTTCTTATAGTGGTTTTACAGTTTCATGTCTTTAATCTATTTTGAGTTGATTGTTGTATATGGTGTAAGATAAGGCTTCGATTTGCACATGTGGATATCCAGCTTTCCCAATACCATTTATTGAGGAGACTGTCAATTCCCCATTGGGTGTTCTTGGCACATTTGTAGAAAATCAATTGACTATAAATGTGTGGATTTATTTCTGGGATCTCTATTGTGTTCTGTTGGTTTGTGCGTCTGATTTTAAGCCAGTACAATGCCATTTTAAGTCAGTACAATGCCGTTACTATAGCTTTGTAGTATACTTTGAAATCAGGTATTGTGATGCCTCCAGCTTTGGCTACTCAGGTCTTTTGTATTTCCATACAAATATTAGGATTGTTTTTTCTATTTCTGTGGAAAATGACATTGGAATTTTGATAGGGATTGCATTAAATCAGTATGAACATTTTAACAATATTAATTCTAATAATCCATGAACACAGGATATCTTTCCGTGTATTTGTGTCTTCTTCAATTTCTTTTATGACTCCAGAAACTAAGGTAGTATTTGAAAATCAGCAGGAGACCCCCCCACACCCCAAGGAAAGCAGCTCAAGATGGGGAGAACTTGGGGGAGGGGGGCTCCTGCAGCCTCCAGGGGGCTGCATCTTTCTCTGCCTTGAGCTGCATGGCCAGAGACTTCCTTCCATTACCAGCCTCCACATGCCAGACCCGAGGAACTGGGAGGACAAGAGGCAGGACCCCTTCCTTCTGCACACCTGTTACCCGGAGTTTGAAATATCTTGGGGGCATATTTATGTCCTCCTCCAGATCTTCTCAGCCCTGCCCTCAGCCCCTGCCCCTCACCCTGTTTTATTGGCCACATACCCAGGCCCCCTTCCACCTACCCCATCCCACCCCCGACACCCCCAGCCAGCAGCCCATTCTCAAGTCACTTTTCCTGCACGAGTCACCCAAAGTGCCCTTAATTCATTCCTTCCTTTGCCTTTCCAACCACACGCTGGCCGGAGCCCACCCTGGGATCTAGACCTCCAGACTCGTCCCGTCCATACCCAGCTGCAGACAGTGGTTGGAGAAAGTCCACTGGGGCAGACGCCACCTTCGGTCTCAGCAGGGCCCAGTGCTCCCAGCCCACACTTCCTGACCCCTAGGGGATGCTGTCTCACCCATCCGTCCTCCACCCCAAACCATCACCGTTCAACCATCACCGTTCTCAAACCACCAACCTCTCTTTTAGGAGACGGCCTCGGCTTCCACTCCCCAAACCCGTCTGGAGACGCCCCGTGTCCTCCTCCAGCTCCTCTCCCCATCGTGGGCTCTGGAGTCAGACTGGACGTCCACTCCCCACCCCCTCCACTAGTCGCCCCACCTCTCTGCCAGCTGGTGCCCGTGGCCAGTGGAAACACCGCCCTCTCTGGGTAGCAGGGAGCACGAGGTGAGATGGTGTGTGTCCCCACCTAGAAGGGACTGGCACGTCTCAAACACTCAGTGTCAGTGTGACTGTGGCGGGGGGCCGTCCTTTCCCTTTTTATCTCTTACCCCTGTTCCCTTCTCTAGGACACAGCTCTGCTCTTTTTCCAATGTCTTTAGCTTCTTCCTACTGACTCCTTCCCCTCACATGAGTCTCTCCATCTTATACAGGAACAGCCCAGGCTTTGTCTCCATGTCCCCTCCGTGTCCCCTTCTGCCACCATCCACCCACCCTCCTATCCCACCCACACTGTCCCCTCCCCCTCCCCCCAGGAAGCACCCCCTGCAGTCCGGTTTCCTTCGTGGTCCCGTGGGAGCAAGCCTGGACCCAGCTGTGAAAACACAAGATGGGGGAAGCCAGGGATACGGCCAAGAAGCGTTGGGGACCAGGGACTCCAGGAGCCAAGGACACACTTGGGAGCTAAGCCTACAGACTCGGAGTTCTTCCACAGTGGTGTTCTCTGGGGCTTGGCTCACTCCCATGGATTAGGGCACGTTTCCAGGAGGCACTGTCACAGATGACATTGTGTTTTCTCCCAAGATTCATACATTAAAGTCCTAACCTCCAGTACCTCAACACATGACTGTATTTGGAGATATGGTCTTTAAAGAGGTAATTACATTAAAATGAGGTCTTCGGGGCAGGCCCTAATCCAATCTGATTGGTGTCCTTATAAGAAGAGGAGATTAGGACACAGACACATGGAGGGAAGACCGTGTGAGGACAGAGCGAGAAGGTGGCCATCCGTGAGCCAAGGAGGGAGACCTCAGAAGAAGCCACCCCTGCCGCACCTTGATCTTGGACTTCCAGCCTCCAGGACTGTGAAAACACAAATTTCTGTTGTTTAAACCACTTAGTCTGTGGGATTTTGTTATGGTAGCCCGAGCAGACTAATACAAGTGTGGGTGCTAATATACCTCCAAAAACCAACTGCCCCTCACCACCACTCCACTGAAAATAGAGGACCTTTGCTCCTTCAAAGGTCACCTATGACATCCAGATTTCTACATCAAAAGGCGCTTCTTGATCCTTTCATCAGTCATGTTTCAGCACAGGAGCTAGAAACCATGCCAGGTATCTTAAATAGAGAGAGATTTAATGCAGGGAACTGGGTTCTTACTGTAAGGTGTACCCAGGGAGGTACTCTGGGGCGGTCCCCAGACGTGACTCCCAGAATGCCACAGAGCTGCCCAAGGGGAGCAGCTGCTGAGGCCACATCCAGGACAGCAAGGAGTCAGGGGCCACCCCCAACCCCCCACCGCAGCTGCCACCCAGGGGTTAGGACACTACCACCATTGCCGTACCTGTCTCTTGACCCTCAGGAAGCAGGTGCCTGGACACTGTGGCACAGAGTTCAGCCACTGCCTCCTCTGTTACAACTGTTCTCAACACCCACAAGCTTGCTTGCCAGCAACAACCACCAAGAACACAAGAAAGCCCCTTTCCAGATCTCACATGAGCAAATCCAATTGGAGGGTCTAATTCACATACAGACCCGTAGCTGCAAGGGACCTGGGAGCAGCGGTGATTTTAGCTTGCCAGCCTCTGCAGTACAGCCAAGCAGAGGGAGGTGGAATGCAAGGCAAATGGGTCAACCCTGGGCTCTCTCACAGGCCCTTCCTGCCCAGCCTCCCTGCACCACGTGGCTGGCCACTCCCTCCCTTTTCACATATTTTTTCAGTGCTCCCCTTGCAGTGGTGTGGGCTCCTGTGACTTGCTCCACGTACCAGCAGACTCACACTCCACCACAGGTAACAGAAGCAACCAGGGCTTGCAAGAAGTCAGAGGAAGAGGCCCAGGACTGGAGCTGCAGCCCAGCAGTGCCATCAGGACCCTGGGCTCCTTCTGCATCTTGTCCCATCATCCTCAGCACTTGTCCTGCATCTCATGCTTGTCACCGTGTTGCTGCAAGTTGATGGCTGAACCTCCTGGTCCCAAGTCCACATTTCAAGGAGCAGGAAAGGGGGCCGAACACTACATTCTCCTAATGAGAATTTCCTTGGATTCAGGAAGGGGCACCCTCCCGTGGCCCAGAGAGCTCACATGGTTACAC
Source organism: Galeopterus variegatus (assembly GCF_000696425.1). NCBI lineage: Eukaryota > Metazoa > Chordata > Mammalia > Dermoptera > Cynocephalidae > Galeopterus > Galeopterus variegatus. Next base: position 614,582 of record NW_007726638.1, on the reverse strand, counting down.
TTGGCTGCAAAGGAGGCTAGGAAATAATGATTTAGCATTTCAGACTCTGTAGCAGAGAAAGGAGAGCAGGAGAAGGATTGGAAATAGGTGCGAGCTTATTTTTAATATTTGCCATAGCCATAAAGGGAAATCGTTGGCTCATGTAACCAAGTCGTCCGGGCTTCCACATCGATGGATCCAGAGGTTCATATGACATCATCCAGCCTCAATCGCTGTTGCTCTGTCTTCCCACACACTTTCTTCTGCTGTGGCTTAAATCTCAGGCTCCTTCTGGTGACCTGGCAGCTTCAGATTTGCATTATCTGTAACTAGAAATCACAGCTGAAAAGGAGTTTTGTTTTCTTAGTTGTTCCCTCAAAAGCCCCAGGATTGGATCTTATCAGAACTACTTAGGTCACATGACCACTCTTGAGCCAATCACTGTAACCAGGAGATGGAATATTAGCTGGATCCGGGTCATGCCTTCTCCCCAACTTCCTGGAGCTAGGGATGGGGTGAGTGCCTCATTGATCATGTAGAAAGTGCAGGAGCAGTAGTCCCGAAAGAAAGTAGAGACACTCTCTGAATAAGGGAGAACAGATGCTGGATGAGCACGAACAGCAGATGCCTCTAGATCCTTCCCTCCCCTTCCCTGACAACTCTCCTCTGGTCCTCCCACCTCTCTGACTTCCTCCTCATCCCTGGGCCCTTCCTCCAGCATCAGCCCTGTAACGCTGGGCTCCCCGGGGATCTGAACTCAACTGAAGCCTCCACGAGCAAACTCAACCAGTCCCACGGCCTTGTGGTCCTGCATGTGGATGACACCCAGATATATCTCTCCACACTTGAACTTGCTGTGGAGTTCCACATCTTAAAATCCACCTGCCTAATAAACTCAGCCCCCTGGAGGTCTCTTGGGTTCTTCCAGCAACATCACAGCACAAAGCAAACTCACCTACTGCGGCTTCACACATCAGTTGCTGCGCAACGAACCACCCCAAAATTCAGGGGCCCAAAACAACAATCATTCATCCTCTCCTGTGGTTCCAGGTGTTTCTCTGCTCTGCATAATGTCAGGTGAGCTACAGCCATGTGGGGGCTGAGCTGGGCAGGAGTGTCCAAGCTGGGACACTCGCATAGCTGAGACCTGAGTGCTGGCTGTCGGCTGGGAGTTCAGCTGGGGCCGTCTCCATGTGGCTTGAGCATCTCACAACGTGGCACGTGGGATCGAAGAGGGAGCGTCTCAAGAGCAAGAAGTCCAAGAGCCCTGGGGAAATCTCCAGGCTAGTGAGGGCCTGGTCCAAGCCTGCCCGGCGTCACTTTGCTGCACTCTGTGGGTCAAAGCCAGTCCTAGGCCCAGCCCAGGTTCAAAGAGAGGAAATAAACGCCATCCCTCAATGGAAACGGTAGCACAGGATTTGCAGCCATCATTAACCTACCACCCACTAAACGCGCTCAGCCCGTCTCTAGGAACAGCACCACCCGCCGGTCTCCTAGGATGGAAACTTCAACGGCACCCTTTGCTCTGCTCGCCTGCACCCTCAATTTTTCATGAGGTCTGGTCGGTTTCACCCCTAACTACCTCTCACAAAGGTCCACTACTCTCTAGATCCTCTGCCGGCAGCAGACCCCAAGCCACCAGCATCTCTGGCCTGGGCTATTACAGCAACCTCCTAACCGGTCTGTATGCTTCTAATCCGCCTAATCGAGTCTGTCCTTCACATGACAGTCAGAGCAACCTTTCTAAACTGTAAGTCAGAGCTGGCGTTGGCGCCCGGCTCCCAGCTCCCCACAGTCTGGTTGTGTGACCCACAGGGAGTTATAGAACCTCTTTGAGGCTCGGCCTCACTCATAGCCAAGGCAGGATCACAAAGGGTTGCACCGAGGGATGCTTGAGACAAGGGACATGAACCCCCCTTGGTGACACCTGGCAAAAGAGATTTCCCAGTAAGGGCAGTTCCTTTCTCACCTATTGCCATTTGGGTAAAATAAGAAGTGTAAACAGCATGCTGGCATCCAAAACCTCTCACAGTCTGGCCCCCATTTCTCTGTTGTGGTTCGTTCCCCAAACCCCTCACTAAAGCCGCACTCACCGGCAGCATGTGCTCCTGTGCATAGATGTGCACAGAGGTCGCTCGCCCAGTCTCCACCTCTGTGTTTTGCACGTGCTGTTTCCACCACTCAATGCCCTTCCCTCTTCCAAGCCAGCTCTCAACCCACCCCTCACCCCCAGCGACCCCTTCCCAGGTCTCCCTTCCCAGGTCTCCCTGTACAGAACAATCCTGTTCATACTGTTCCAAGAACCCATCACGTGTCAGTAGAATAGTCTATGGATGGTCTGTCCCGTCTGACAGGCCAGACTTTACTCCACCCTGAGGCGAGGCAGGGACTGAGAAGATGGACACTGCCCGGATATGTGACTCAGATTCATCAGGTCTCACGTCACTATCACTCATAGACCGCGGGACCCAGGACAAGACACTTCACCCTCTGAGCCTCAGTTCCTCGTCTGTAAAATGCGGATAAGCATATCTCATTCACTGAGTGTTTGCGAAGATTAGAAATCAGGAGATCAGTACATGCTTTATTTTTTAAAACAATGTATTCAATGGATTTGAGTAGTACATTAATCATTTTTAAGTGTAAAAATATATCAGATGAGCGTGTGGGTGTTGAATAGACAGCGGAGGTCACCCAGGCCACCTGGATGCAGAGTACAGACAAGCTCTTAACCACGATGGAGTATGGACAGATGGACAGGAGATGGAGGGGGCACCGGTGGACAAGTGAGCAGTCACTGGGCTGACAGTCGGGATTCCATGCGAAGCTCGCCCTGTACGTGGGCCACAGCCCAGGTACTCCCCCCACCTGCCGTCCACCCCCACCAGGGCTGGGCTAGGGTCAGGTGAGTGAGGCACTCACCTCAGGCACAGAATCTAAGGAGAAGCCAAAATTCTACTAATCAAGATAAGTACTACTTATGTGATATCTCTAAAAATCAAAATTAATGCAAAAAAATCATAATAAAACTGAGTAAAGATGGGATCTGATCCAGCACTCGAAGGACCCTGCCTCGTTTGTCTCTCCCTGGCCCAGGCCCTACGTACCACCCCCAGCACCTCCCTACCCCCACTACTAACCGCTCACCCCCAACTCACCATGTCCTGCACCTCCCACCCTTCACCCCCACCCGCCAATGACACCCAGCAATAGAGATCAGGGCAGAAAGAAAGGGAAGACAGAGAGATGGAGCTGCACGCTCTTCCCAGCGCTCAGCCCTGGCCCCGACTATAATCCAGCCCCACAGATCCTGGGGGGTGTAGGGGCTGAGGAATCCCCGGAGGGCCCCTCATTCACAGGGAAGCCCCCTGCAGTGGGTTCTCAGTGTGCTATCCCTGTGGCTACCACAGGGAGGAGCCCGCAGGCTGGTTTTGGTCTCCAAGGAAACCCACAAGGATGGGGATTGGAGGTCCAGCCCCCTCCCTTGTCTCCCTGTCTCCTCTTGGGGCCCAGGCTCAGACCCCTGCCCCAGCCCTCCTGCTCGGCCAACCAGCATGCCATGTGCTAATTGCCTTACATGGATTCTTGCATTAAATCCTTCAAACTTCTCTTGGTTTTTTTTCGTTTTGTTTTTTTGTTTTTAAATCCTCCCCATGTGGGAGGTGACATCATTAGCCCCATTTCTACAGAAAAGGAAACCTAGGCCTGGTGAGGAAAGGCACCTTCAGCCTGGCAGCTGGCAGGAAGGGAAGAGCTAGTGGTGCCTGCCCGGCTCCACAGCCTGATCTAACCACTGAGCCCTGAGTCCCTCTGTGTCAGTCCCCACAACCCCAGAGCTCACTGAGAACGTTTTGGGCATGTCTAGGGAACAAACAAGCAAAGGGTCCCATTTTCAGGGGGGAGACCAAGGCTCAGTGGAGCTGAGTAACTTAGCTCCTGTCACACAGCTGGGAGGGACAGAGCCATGGGGGAGGCCTGGGCCTGCCTGACCCCAACCCCATGCTCCTGTCCTGTCTGTATCCTCACCACTCCCCCAATGTGCCCCCCATACCTGCAAGGCCCCACAGATTCAGTCATGCCACATAAGGAAAGCTCTAGCAAATGGGAATGAGAAGTCCTTTGTTCCTGCCCACCCTGGTGCCACTATGAGCTGTCGCACCCCTGTCTGTGCAAGGCTGCATCAGGACCCTGCTGGGCCTGGGGGTACGCAGAGAAACCAGACAAGGCCTCCTCCAGCACACTGACAGCCTGGCACACGGAAAAAGAGGGAAAATTCACTCCAACCCAAGAAAGGCAGAGCCTGGGGGCAGCTGAGGGGATAGCCAAGGGGACAAGAAGGACCCTAGGAGGAGAGAATGAAAGCCTCAGGGGCTTGAGGGGGCAGCACTTGGAAAAGTCTCCTTCCCTGTCTCTGATCTCAGTTTTCTCTTCTGTAACCATAAGGGGAGAGATCAGACACAACCGAGGCCCTTCCTGCAGAATGTTCTAGAATTCAGAGATAGAAAGCTCATTGCATTTTCAAACTTGTCTATTTCACCATCCCTGGACACAACTCCCAGGGCCCAGCCTGGCTGAGGGACCCGGCTTCCTGATGACTGAAGCTTCTAGTTAACAGAGTTGCCATGCTCTTGTGGGGATGCCCAAGCTAGAGGGAGGGGAGGAACACAAGCTCAGCACTAGAAGATGCATGGGGTCCACCAAGACTCAGCTGTCACTGCACCCCAGGCTCATGCTGGGAGTGTCACCACTCCCAAACTGGGGCTGGCCAGAGGAGAGGAGACACCAACTTTCTGAACCCGTGGGTCATCTGCCTTTTGGCTAGATGCAGCTTTACTGCTGTGGGCCATAGAGAGTCAGGGCTCAAGTGGCCCTTAGAGCTGACGGGGTCAGCTTCCGTCCCCCACCCCAGCCATTTGTTCGTTCAATCAGTATTTGCCTAGCATACCACGTGCCACGGGCTGACCACATAGACTTGGCCCCGGCTCTCATAGAGCTCACAGTCCAGTGGTGAAAATAAATATTGAGCAGTCATAGGGGCAGGTGTGCCAGGAGTCCTGAGCATGTGGGTCAGGAAAGACTGCCCAGGGGCAGCACGGATCAAGCCTAAGGCATGAGCAAGAGTTAGCAGAAATGGCAAGGAGAAAGAGTCTTCCAGATGGAGGGAGCAGCAGGTGCAAAGGTCCTGGGGCAGGAAAAATGCATCTGTAAAGAAAGATGGTTCATAGACTCATCGCCAGAGTAGGAGAGAGAAGAGGCTAGAGTGCAGGCAGGAGGCTGGTCCTGGAGGGTCTCCCCTCATGCGCTGAGGACAGGGGGCAGTCACTGAAGGTTTGTTTGGGTGTTTTCTTTTTTTTTTAGAATTCTTTAGGGATTTGCTTGTTGCTTCTTTTGATTGTGGTAAAATATACATCACATAAAATTTATCACTTTCACCATTTTTAAGTGTACAGCTCAGCGGCATTAAGTACACTCACAATGTGCAGCCATCGTCACCACCCACCTCCAGAACTTTTTCATCTTGCAAAACTGAAACTCTGTGGCCATTAAACAATAATGCCCAAGTCACGTCTCACCTACTGGCCACCCCCAGCCTCTGGCAACCACCAGTCTACTTTCCGTCTCTATAAATTTGGCCACTGTGTACCTCATATAAGTGGAATCATACAGTCACATACAGTCTGTGACCGGATTATTTCACTGAACATCATGTCCTCAAGGTTCATCCATGTTGTAGCACGTGTCGGAATTTCCTTCCTTTTTAAGGCTGTGTAATGTTCCATTGTATGTGTATACCACGTACCACGCTGTGCTTATCCATCCACCCGTCGGCAGATGCCTGGGATCTTTCCTCCTTTTGGCTATTGTGACTGATGCTGCAGAAACGTGGATGTGCAGCTGTCGGTTAAAATCCCTGCTTTCAACTCCACTGAAGGTTTTTAAACAGAAGAGTGGCACGATCGGATTCATGTTTGAGAAAAATCACTCTGGGTACTATGAGGGTAAAGAATTGGAGTGGGGGTGGTGCGTGGCTAGAGGCCAAAGGACCGACAGGAGTGTCACAAGAGGAAAGAGGGTGTGGCCCTAACAGAGAGGTGGCAGTGCAGATGTCTGTGGAGTCCATGGAGTTGAGAGTCACCTGAAACATCAGACTCCAAGAGACATTGACCATCTAGGCAGGGAGGAGAGAGGAGAAGGAATAAATCAATGCCCAGGTTCCCGGCTGGTGGCTGGGTGGCCAGGACTGCTGTTCGCTGAGCTGGAGAATGCCGGAGAGGAAGGGGCCAGTTTCAGAGCCACCGAGCTGAGGGCCCGCTTGAGACACCCAGATGGAGTCATCTAGGAGGGAGCTGGAAGTGTGGGTCAGGACTGAGAGCAGAGCTGAGGATTTGGGAGTGTTGGTGTGGGGATCAGAGCCTTGAATAAGGAACAAGGCCCTGTGACAGGCCCCGCCAGAACCCCAACACCCTACACACCACTGTATCTGTGTCCCTAGGGCCAGACACATTATTTGGCATGAGATAGAGTGGCAGGTGGTATTTTCCAAAGATGGCAGCACCAACATCTTCTGTGCCCAACATTCTTCTCACAGTGTGACCCTGACATTCTCCCACCGAGAGGGGGATTCAGTGTCCTCTCCTCTTGGGTGTGGGTGGGCCTGTGACTGCAGTGGAAGTGATACTGTGTGGCTTCCAGATCATAAAAGGTGACACAGTTTCCACCGGGCTCTCTCTCTTGGAACATGCACCGTGGCTTCCAAAGCTACTGGCTACCCTGGAACATGGAGAGGCCACATAGGGCAGGAGAGAGATGCCCAAGGAGCTCTAGGTGTTTGCACCCGCAGAACGCCACCAAACGTGAGAGAGCAAGCCTTCAGATATTAATGCCTCAGCTGATGCCAAGCAGAGCAGAGACCTGCTGTCCCCAGCGAGCCCTGCCTAGAGCAGATTCGCGAGCAAGAAAAATGTTGTTTAAATCTACTAAGAAGTTTTGGGGGGGTTCATTATGCAGCAGAGCAGGTAGGCACTTCATAAATATGTGGTGAATGAGTAAGTGAATGAACACGAAAGGACAGCAGAGAAAGGGGAGCCCACAGAGGAGACGGAGAAGAGATCAGGAGGCTGCAGGGAATCAGAGAGTGAGTGAGTGACCCAAGGGCACATAGCGGGCTGGTGGCCAAAACTGTAAGTCTGGTTCCCCCCTAGCCACTGCATCTGTATTTGCCTGAGATTTTTAGTCTGTCATCCTTCCTGCCTTCCTGCCTTCCTGGATTCCCTCTTCCTCCCTTCCTTTTATATTGAGAATTGCATCTCCCAGACCACCTCCCACATACACAAAATGCTAGGAATATGGAAGAAGAAAACCAGGACCCAGGAGAAATACGCCAAATGATGGGTTGCTGTACCTGAGCTTCAGATTTGCCTGAGCCTGCTGGCAGCTGGGGCAAAAGGGGAAACAGGGCAAGTCACTCAGTTCTCCTTACTGGAAAAGGAGAAGTTTGCCAGGTCCTTGTGCGGCGGATTCGCCTAACACCAGCTACAGGAGAGCTCTTGTGTGCTCTGGTCTAAGAGGCGCTGGGTGACATTGTGCCTTCTACAGTAAACACCCAAGTGGCTTCCTCGTTTCTTGTAATAACTTCTTTGCTAAAGGCTGAAGCCCAGAGTGTATCCAGACATCTTCACAGAGAGAGGAGGAAATCTCCTTTACTGGAGTCGCAGCATCTCAGAACATGTTTACACTAATGATTCCAGGCCCCTCCTTGGGAGAGGCAGACTCAGAAGCCAGTGGCCTGAGAGTTTACATCTTACAGGTACCCCTGGGATGCTGGTGCATATCCACATTTGGGGTCCCCTGCCTAAGTTCATCTTTCCTAAATCTCAGGAAAACAAAGCAAGGCCCTAACTTCCGCCAGGACCCTGGAGCACTTTGGAAATCAGATGAGCAAGCGCACAGTGGTGGGTCTGACAAGGGACCAGCGGCTGCCTCCACCGAGGCCCTCTCCAGGCCGGGCACTTTGCCACCGCTCCCGCTAATCTCCACAAGCGCCGAGGCACTCCGTAACATCTGTGTTTACAGACGCGAGTGCTGAGCCTCAGGGGAACCTGCCACAGCTCACAGGTGGATGCACTGAGGGTCGAAGCCGGGGTGACCTGTCAGAATTCCCTGAGCTGTTGGCTGACGCTGGGATGGAGCCAGTCCTCCCAGCTGAGACCCACGTCAGCCCTTCACAAACACGGCCCGAGCCTCATTCTTCAAGAAGCATGTATTGAGCGCCTACTGTGTGCCAGGTCTATTCTAAGTGCCAGGAATGCAGCAGGGAACAAAACCAGCCCGCTGCGTTAACCAGATTTAACTACATTAGCCATATTTTTTTATTTTCTGTATTCTTTTTGCTTTGGCATCTGGAGCCTCACGCCTGGGAGGGAGGGGCTGCTGATTCCTGGAGATAGTAAAAGACTTTCACATGCAAACCAACCAATCCCCAGGCCACATACCAGACAACTAAGGGCCACCCTAGCCCAGAGCCTGCTGCAATTTCTCAAACTGTGCAATCCTAAACCTGCTCAGCTGCTTACCCTTCCTCACCCATTCTTTCCTGCAAAAAAGAAAAAAAGAAAAAAACCATAAAGGCCCCTCCCCTTGCTTTGCCCTGTTCCTTTGGCCTCCTGACCAACCCTGGGGTTTCCTGTGGCCCTGTGCGGCCTGGCATGACCCCTCCTCTCGGGCACTGTGAGATGCAAAGTATCTTTACAACAGCAGGTGTTTCTTAATCTATTGACCTCACCAGACCTGAATGAAACCAAAATCCTGGATACATGTTAAAACATGTGGACTCTGCTCTCCAGAATCCACAGCGTTAGTTCTGACTGGTTGATTTTCACAGCAGGAGGTTACAGGGAGCTCCAGCGCAGCCCCGGGGGGGGGGGGGGGGGGGGTGATGATTCTTGATGGTGTGGTCACCGCAGGCCAGGACTCAAACCCCTGCCCCAGAGCCCAGCACTACACACAGAAGCCAGCTGAAGAGAAGAGACCAACCTGGCAGAGAAGGGGGACGGAGGGACCCAGGAGCACACGTGTAAACAGACCGTTTTGTTAAGGCTCTACAATCACACTTTTGAGCGAAAGAGAGAAAGAGAGGACTCCCTGGTAGACTGAAGCTGACACAGTTTAAATACTGAAGTGTCAGATTTTTGTCTTTTAAAGGACTGGCAAAAACTCTAGAGCAGTGACCTCAAAAGAACTAGAACTAATGTCCCAGAAGGATGACTCAACCTTAAACACTCAAAAGTCAAAAGTCGGCACCAAACTGTGGGCTGGAATCCTGGCCTGTGGCTGCAACTCTCTGAACCTCAGTTTTCTGGTCTGTAAAATGGGGAGAGGAGATGCCTCAGGCTGGAAGGGCTGCCACTTCCAGCCTTATGGTCCCCACGAAGGCTTCCTCCAGCCTTTCCTCCACGGGCTGCCCCTCCAACCCAGAGCCCTCCTGACCTCCTCCTAGAATCCCTCCATGCAGAAATGCCTTGGGTCTCTTGCAATTTGACTCAAGTAGAGTCGCTCTCTTCTTCGAAACCCCTTCCTCCACCCACCCCCTTGGGCTCCAGCGACCTCACCTCTCACCTCTCTCCTCTCCGCCCCCACCTCACTACCTGCACTTCCCGGCTAGTGGCCCCTGCCTCACCACCTCCCACTCCAGCTCTCCCTGCTGCTAACACACTGGGCTCCCAGGGACCCTTGGCCTCCCAGCAGCCGGGGACTGCCGGTCACTTCCTGAAAGGCCCGCATCTAGGAGCCTCTGACCGCTCCTGGGTTCACTCCTGTTTCTCCACTGTTCCCTCTTGGTTCCATGATGGCCCTAGAGGCTGGCACTTTTGTTCCTACCAGCAGTCCCCTCCATCCCTACCTCCCACCTAGATGCTGCAAATGCCAGGTGCTCCATTTCCCAGGATAACCTTGCATCCAGGTGTGAGCACCATCCCACCCTGGCCAAATGAATGAGTACACCTAGGTGGGAATGATCAAGTCTGCATGAGACTCATGGAACTGCAGCAGCCATCTGGTGACCACGAAGGATGCAGGACACTGAGAGACGCTGCCTCTGGCTTGTCCGGGACCTCAGCCCATCCCACCCTTCGACACAGCCTTTTGTACCCAAGGAAGACCTTCTGCTTCCTCCAGGCCACTACTCCAGTGAGCTTGGGAAGGGGCAGAACCTGGAGCCCCTCCTTCACGCACGTGATATGCAGGTAGGCTCTTGGTGTGTGAGTGTGTATTCCTGTCGCCATAGAAAAAGGCCCTTCCCTGAAACTACTGCGGCCTGGGTTGGAAAGGGGAAGTGGGAGTCAGAGAGCAGCTGAGTGAAGGGTAGAGGCCCCAGAGGAGGAGGAGGAGGGGTGGAAGAGAGAGAGGCCCCAGACAGAACTGGAGCCAGGCCCACATTCATGCCAGTCCCACCTCCACCCGTCTCAAGCCTCTGAACCTTTGTTCCTGCTGTTCCTCCAGCCAGGAACACTCTCCCCTTCCCACCTCCCTCCCAAATGCTCGCTTGACCTTCAGTAGTATTCTTTCCTTCTTTGGACAAAATATCCAGGACTGTGGACAGGCATCCCTGCTCTGCAAAGCCTTCCCTGAATGGGTCAAGAGCCCCTCCATCCCCTGGGCTGATCACGGAGCCTCGGTAGGGGCCGTTTCATTTTCTGTCCCCCGCACCCAGCACTCAGCTTGGCACAGAGTTTGCACTCAGAACCTTGGCCATCCCCTTCATGTGAAAGGATGGCTCTCGCCTAAAATTTTTCTTCCACTTGAAATTCCACTACCCTAGTCCCATGCTTGGCTCCAAAGTACACAGAGATCTGGAAAGCGCGTGCATCTCCAGACAGGGCGCATGTCCTCAGAAACCCGCGCTGCATGCGGCGCACCCGTGACCTGCGATGCTGGCTACATCCTTTGGCTTTGGCAGTCTGTTCATCCACACAGGAGAGAAGGGACACTATTCCCTTCCCTTTGCAGATAAGAAAGCAGATGCCGAGGGTAAAGTCATGCGCCCCAGATCACACAGGTAGGTCTGGGATTTGAACTCAAGTCCGGGGCCCCTCAGGCAAGAGAGGGGTTCACCTGCATGGGCCACCATTATCAAGAATGCAGCTTTGGCCCCCACCCTGCTCAGCCCCTGCTAAGGGTCAAGGTTGGTCTTGTCCCTGTAAACAGTTGGAGACTGACTGTGTGGGTTGCCCCAAGACCCTGGATCTGGCTGTCATCTCTCTACCTTCCTGTCCCATGCTCCCCACCCAGTTTTCTGCAGCTCCGCCCTCTCTTTGGTTGTTAACGTTGTTGAATAAAATATCTAAATACATAGGACATACAAAAAAAGTTCCAATCGTCTTAAATCTCATAACACAGAGACGATGACTGCTACCATATTAGTGAACGTCCTTTCATCATCCGATTACATCGGAGGCAGCACATTGTTGGCCTTCACCACGTTCTCCACCTCAGCATTTTGCAATTTAGTAAAACTAACTGACTATTAATATCACACAAAAATGTATAAATCCAGCTATCCTTGGAAAACACAGCAATCCAGCCGTCCTGTGCTCTTGTGCCTTCATGGTGGCAGTCAGCTAGACCTGACGACCAGCTGCCCACTCCACATGGGAAAAGCTTCTCCATTTTGCCACAGTCCCCACCACGCTCTGTTGTGCTCCCAGGTGGGCCCACTTCCCTCACTTACTTAGCTGTCTGACTCCTGTGGGCATTCAAGTTGGCAACCTCTGCTCTCGGCATCTACAACAGCTAACCTTTATTGAAAGCTTACTATATGCCAACCACCACTCAAACATGCTTGACATGGCTTAACTCATTTAATCCTCACTCTAGTGATAGGAGGTAAGTACTATTATTATGCCCACTTTACAGATGAGGAAACTGAGGCTCAGGGAGGTGAAGTCAATTGCCGAAGACCACGGTGAGAACATGGCAAGGTGTCAGAGTGGGGATTTAAACCCAGGCAGAGTCTGGCTCCAGAGTCTGGGCTCCTGACCCTCATGCTTTATGTGAATACACACATACTCAGTGCTATGTTGAGGATGATTCTCCATGTTAATCAATACAGTCTAGGACCATCTGTATAATAAAAACAAGAGAAACTAAAAAACCAAAAACTTAAAAAATAGCAAGAGTGGACGTCTGTTGTTTTTATCTGCCCATCTTTCCTTCTTTTAAAGAAATGCCTTTCTCCTTGTGGGTCTGCTGGGGCTGTCTGTTTCCCCTCACCTCCCTTCTGGCCACAGGGCTGGATGTGTGACCCAGGCCTGGCCAGTGATGGCGTTCCTTCCCCACAGTTGCAATGATTGGTCCAGGGATGGGCACATGCCCCAGGCCTAACCAAAGTCTTTGCCTGAGAGTTTTGTTTGGTAGGCCCTCCCTCTGAAGTCAAAGGTGATTTGATGTGAGCCTGGAGCTGAGAGAGAGAGAAAGAAACAAGGACATTTTGAGTCTCTGGTATCTTTATCCCCAAGGCCAACCCCATCCCTGACTCTAGGGACTGAGCCAATAAATTCCAGTGTAAGCTGGTCTGAGTTATGTTTACTTACAACCAAAAGATGCTTGAATTCTATATCGTCATTATTCACACAGACCCATCATCCAGACACAGTGTAATTTATTAACCATTCCCTCCCTAATGAACATTTAAACCCCTCCCACATTCACTGGTTATCAGCGATGCCGGGAAGAGCCTCCGTGTTAGGAGCAACTCCGAGAAGTGAACTTGAATATCAAAGTGTGCTCCACTGCCCGATGGATCACTGAGTCACAGACCCTCCCCTGGGTCCAGCTTCCTCTGTCCCACTGCCTATGCTATTTGCTTCCAGCAAGTCTTGTGGCCAACCTGGACAAAGAGTGACAGGTCTGGAGGAAATCAGGCACTTTTGGAGAGCCCCTGTGTGTCAGAAGCCCTCTCATACCTCGGCCTCACTGGCCAGACCCTCAGCAGTCCCGAGATGCAGGAATGCTCCACTCTACCAGCCTCCCAAAC
>NW_007726638.1:600040-600536 GCF_000696425.1 Galeopterus variegatus | reverse complement strand
CCCCCCCACCCCCACACCCTGCCCAACACTGCCACCTCCCACCTGGCTTACCTGACTCACCATATACCCCATAAGGGCAGTGATTTTTTTGTCTTGTGCTAATGCCAAGAACAGTGCATGGCACATAGGGGATCTTCAATAAACGTGGACTGGCTGGATGAATGAGTGAATGGATGAGTGAGTACTCTGACTGTGCATCCGAGATGATCCCAAAGGCAGATTCTTCTCCTACCTCACTCTGTTAAGTCCCCTCTCTCTCCAGGCCTCAGTTTCCCCTCTATAAAATGAAGTCATTGAATTAGACCTAAGCTCCTTTCAGGTCTCTCACCCTTGAGCCAGCTGCATCTGGGTGAGAAATTCTGAGCTTTTGGACAGAGAGTGTCGCTATGAGGAAAATAGAGTAGTTTAGTCAGACCCCTCGCCTCAGGTCTGGTTGGGGGTGATGCAGCACATCCTTTGTAAGCAAGTTGTGTGGGAGTAGAGTTAGTGTGCATGC
>NW_007726638.1:598898-600004 GCF_000696425.1 Galeopterus variegatus | reverse complement strand
TGTGGAGGGTTTGTGACCCAGTCTGGACAATGGGCTCAAGGGGTCTGAGCTCCAGCCCTTGCTTTATAGTCACCCATGTGGTTTTGCTAAGATTCGATTCAAGTGCTGAACCCTTCTTATCTCTGTCTCGAGGGATGAGCAGGTAGGGAGGAGGGCAGATCAATGAACTTCTTCCTAAATGTTTGAAGTGATACTCGTACAAGTTCAGAGTGGGGATCTGAAATCAGAGAGCTCAGGGCTTGAATCTGAACTTTGCCTCTTCCTGGCTTTGTGACCCTGAGCAAGGGACTTAACCTCTCTGAATTCAGTTTCCACATCTATAAAACAGGGATTGTATTAATACTCATCATTGGGTTATGAGAAGGATAAAATGAGGTGATGGCAAGCACTTAGCACCGTGCCTGGCACATAGTGAACATTCCATAAATGGTAGTGGTGGTTGTTTTGGGACCTCCCAGATACCCTGTTCGGAAACTGCCATGTGTTGCTTCATAACTAACTATAGACCTCCTGTCTAGATCACAAGTGAGAAGCAGAACCCCATTTAGGGTAGAAGGACCATCCTCAAGCCAGAAAGAGCTTCAAGGGGAACACTTCCTATCTTCATCCTCCTTCCTACCTGGAATTTAGGTGAAATATCTGGAGATCAGGCAGCCACTTTGGGCCATGAGAAGACCTTAACAATAGGAGCAGAAAGTTAGAAGGAGCCTGGATCCATGCCTATGATGCTATAAGGGCAGCCCTGTTTTGCCTACCTTAGGCTTCTTTCTTGGAAGAGATACATAAACCTCTAATTTCTACAAGCCATTATTGTTTGGGTTTTCTATTTCATGTGAAAAAACCTAATATTAACTGTCTCCACTTTGCAGATGATAAAAAGCAAGGCTCAGAGAGGAAGAGAGAAGATCACACAGCTAGCAAATGCTGTGTCAGAATCTGAATCCAGGCCTCAGTGGCTCCCCTACTGTTGATTCTACCAAATCCTTTGCAGTCCACAGTGAGAGTCCTTCCCTCCCAGACACTCTGCATACAAGCTGTTAAACATGACCAGGGCTGTGGAGACAGAGAGCAGGGAGGTATAATCACAGAAGGCCTCACAGAGGAGG
>NW_007726638.1:596478-598215 GCF_000696425.1 Galeopterus variegatus | reverse complement strand
GACCAGGGCTGTGGAGACAGAGAGCAGGGAGGTATAATCACAGAAGGCCTCACAGAGGAGGTGGTATTTGGTTTAAATCTTAGAGAACGAGACAGTTGTAATAACTGAACCGCTTGACCAGCCCTTCAGATGAAAGGGAAGTCCAAGATGCCAAACCATGGCCCACACCAGGTGCGAACTTCCAAGCACCCTCTACTAATGAGGTCACACAGGACACCCTTAACTCCTCCAGCAACGGATTGTGAAGACACATGTGAGATGTCGCCTCCCAGGGATGCTCATTAGAGGCTCGGTGCCCACGGTTTTTTTGGGGGGTGGTCACATAGTCACCCTCTGCCTGGTATGTACCGAGATTCCAGACTCCCAGAAGGAAAGCCAGTGTTCAGCATAAACCATACCATTTGTACAAATAGTTTGGGCACAGAGAGGCACTTTTATCAGTTAGGGTGGTGGGAGCCCTTCCAAAATCCAACTCCCAGATACTAGCCAAGGGCCAACCTTGCAAGCAGGACTTTCTGAGGACAGCTTTTCTGCATAGGGCATTATATTTTTATCCATATTTCTCTTTCTGAAATGACCCAGGAAATGGTTTGTGGTGCCTCAGGCCCAAACCTGTTGAGAAAAATCTAGTTTGCCACTGAGATAATTTCCCAGAAAATAACCTTGAGTTATATAAGAACCAGAGTAGGGGGCACAGATTCAAAAGTCCTGAGATCACTAGCCTGGGAGCAAGTGGGTCTGGCCTCTAGGCCTGAAGAGACCACCTCAGAAGTCAGTGGTTTAAACAACAAAAATGTATTATTTCTCACAATTCTATGGGTCAGCAATTTGGGGTAGACTCAGCTTAGTGGTTCTTCTGGTGAGGCCTGGCCTCACTCGTGAGGCTACAACCAGGTGGCATCCAGGATGGCTGAGTCTGTCGCCACGTGGTCTTCCATCCTCTGGCAAACTAGCCCAGGCTTGTTCTCATGGCAGCTGCGCAGGGGTCCAACAGCAAGGGTGGGAATTCCAAGGCCTCTTAGAGCTTAGCCTCGAAAGTCCTGTAATGTCATTTCTGCCAAATTGTATTTATCAAAGAAAGACTCAAGGCCACCTCAGATCCCAGGGAAGGAGAAATATACTCCACCTCTTGACCAGAGGAGTGGCAGCATCATGGTGCAAAGGAGTGGAAATTGTAGCTGGTTTTTGCATCTACCACGACATCTCCCCTTTGTTCCCTTTATTTATTCATTCATTCATTCACTTATTTATTGCACACTTGAACACCCTTTATGCCCCCAGCACTTTACCAGACACGAGGACATAAGGCTGCCCTTGCCCTCACAAGTCTCCCGACTGCTGGGGAAGTGGATGAATAAACCAATACATTGTTGTGAGGCCCCCTCCCATAAGAATGCACTTACACACCACTCGTGCAGAAAGGGGCAGTTTATTCACTCTAGCTGGCCAGCGACCATCTCCCAAGGAGCAACCAAGGAAGAGCGGCCTTGGGCTTTGGTCTTGTGGGGATTTTTAAGAGAAAAACTACATCCCATTGGCACACGGGTTTGTCCAGGTGCACAAAGCAAGCTAGGGAGCGAGGTCACAGAGGCCAAGAATGAGCCGTCAGAGCAGTCAAGCATGCAACTTTTCATTGTGTACGTTCCCATGAAATAGTTCACTGTGTATGGCTCCTGTTCCCATGTAATAGTTCACTGCACATAGCTCCTGTTTCTATGTAATAGTTTACTGTGTATG
>NW_007726638.1:585565-595529 GCF_000696425.1 Galeopterus variegatus | reverse complement strand
GCTCCTGTTTCTATGCAATGGCTTTTGTTTCTATGAGAAGGTCAACGGTTTCTCATGCAGAGGTGGGGGTAGTCTGCAGGTCAGACGGAGGTAAAATGGAGTTACTTAGGTTAAGCAAGCAATTCTACAGAAGCAGATAGCGTACATTGTGAGGGCGTAGGGAACTCTATTTCAACATGCCATGAAGTTAAAAGGAGTGAGCATTTATTTTATAGATGTTTCTTTACACCACACCTTTTCCACAAAGAATTTGAATCCTCCTTCCAGAAAAGGCTCAAACAATAACGTTGTAAATTTTAACCAAGAAGAAAATTAAAATCAAAAGAGGAAGGTGTTTATTGGGCACCTACTATGTTGCAAGCATCTCATACACGTCATCACGCTCCATCTTTTCCCTATCCCTGAGTTAAACATTATCATTTCCTCTTACAGGTTAGCAAATGAGGCTCACTGCAGATGGTGACCAGCCCAGGTCCACACAGGTCCTGAGTGGCAGAGCTGAGAGTCAAATAGCCGGGGCTGGCCCCAAAGTCCACGTGCTATAATAAAACAGATGGAGATGAGATTCTGATTTGACAGTGAGCTTCCCAGAAGCCTGGGGGGGAAGGAAAACTGAACATATTACCCACTTGGTCACTAGACAGGATAAAGCCAGACATTTTTTTTAAGGGGAGCAAAGCCTTTGTCAGCATGGAATTAGGAAGGAAAACTGAACATATTACCCACTTGGTCACTAGACAGGATAAAGCCAGACATTTTTTTGAAGGGGAGCAAAGCCTTTGTCAGCATGGAATTAGTCTTTTCTTTTCTCAAGTGGGAGTTGAAAGAGAGCATGTGGGATGGAATATAGGGGACCCAACTAGGACTGCTCAAGCTGGGTGATCCTTTGGCTTATACGTGCCCGTAGTCCCCCAGAGAAGGATCTGTCCTCAGTGACCATCTTCCTTTGTGTGCTTGTGCATGTGTGTGTGTTTCTCTTTATCTGTCTTTTATCCCCTCCTCTCCTCTGTCTGTCTGTCTCTTTCACCTCTATCCCTCCCCTGCTCACACCCCAAATGCAAAGGTCCCTGCTGCTAGAAACTGCCTGTTTTTAGGACGTGCCGCTTCATCAAGAGCCTGCGCACAAGACCCCAGCAGGCCAGGACTCACTTCCTCCCCACACAGGGCTGGGCGGGGCCAGCAGGAAGGGGCCTGTTGCAGTCAAGGTGACACATCCCTGCCTGGCCAGCACGAGCAGCAGCTGGGTCAGCAGGCACCAGGAACACAGGCCAGCTTTCCCCTGAGGGCTTCAGGATGGACCTGTGCCACCCAGGTAAGCACCTGGGGCCAACCTCTCTGGGCCTCAGCACCCTCTTCTGTAGAACAAGGGTAACAGTGCCCGTCTCACAGAGTCCTGGAAGGACTAGATGTGCAAATGGATATAACCAGGTGGGACGGGCAGCAGCTAAAACTTACGAGCAGGGGCCAGGTGTCAAACTCCATTCCAGGGGCTGGGTGCACAGCCGCGAGCAAAGCGGGCGCCATGCCTGGGAGACGGATGGTACATACAATGTGATGTGACGTGTCAGTTGGTGGCCAGCAGGATGAACACTACAGCAAGATAACAGAGGTAGGAAGGGGCATTGAGAGTCCTTGAGAAGAGACTCAATTTGAGCAGAGACCTGAAGGAGGAGAGAGTGTGGGCCATGGGGGTATCTGGGGAAAGAACATTCCAGGCAGAAGGAACAGCCAGCACAAAAGCTTGGAGGTGGGACTGAGCAAAGTTACTTGTTGTGGTGAAGATGACAGTATTGGTGACAATGACGTCTGTCTGGGTGGTACAAGAGCCCTGAACCCCTTTTTTAGCCCTTGGGGGTTGGGACAGCCTTTGGGAAGGCTGAGGACACTGCCTAGAGCCACTGGAGGGCCAAGATAGAGCAGCAGAGGGCCTGGCTGAGACCCTCCCCAGTAACCGAGACCATGAGACTGGGGAGAAAGAGGAGAAAGAAAGCTGAGAGAACAGGCCGGGGTCATGTTTCTGGGAGGCAGAGAGAAGGGCTGGAAGAGGGGCCAAGTCTCGGCACCCCATGTCTTATAATGTTCCAGCATTACCTGGAATTTCAGAACATCAGGACTGGCAGGATCTGTCCAGTTCCTCAGGTCCAGATGACTTCAACCTTGTTCAGCAGCAGCACCCTAACCAACCTAACATGGAGCACCCTCACCCTACCCACTGGGTGTCCTCCTCACCCCCCAAGGTGGAAGCCTCAGGTTCCAGGGAACACAGTTAAAGAACCACTGATCCGTTCCAACAGCTTCCCATTTACAGATGGGGCAAAGGAGGCTAAGAGCAGGAAACAGGCTTGCCAAGGCAGAGGCAGGATCACACCCCATCTCCTGACTCCCTGTGCAGTGCTCTCTCCCTGACTCCCATGTCTCCTGTGGGCTTCTGGGGCAGGTGGCTCCCGTACTGCACAGGTACAGTGAACACATCTTAGATGGTACCCAGAGGAAGGAGGAGACCTGGCGAGGGGCTGGCTCAGGGTCACTCAGGAGACGTGAGAGGGGATGAGGCAGTTGAGAGCATCCTGCTGCGGAGTGATCCTCCCTCCCCACCACCGCCTGTCTTTCCACCATTGTTGCTTAGTTCTTTGGGGTCCTAACATACATAGGTTATAAGGATGGTTGTCTCCATGATGCAAATAAGGAAACTGAGGCTGATGGAATGAACTAGAGGCCAGGACTGACTCGCTCAAGGTCATGTGGCCAGTAAGTGGCAGAGCAGGGATAAGAACGTGAGAGGAGAAAGAGAACCAGGTTGGCCTGCACTGTGCAGAGGGCAGAGAGAGGCCTCCAGGGGGCCAGAAGGTTAGTCTCTGCTTTGCTTCAGACCGGCCCTGGGGAGGAGATGGATTGAATGGGGTCAATGCATGCAGTCCATTGGGAGATTTGGGGTCTCCACTGATAGGTTCGTCTTTCCGTTCATTCATTCTGTAAACAGTCCTCCATGTGAACATGTGCTGTGCAATGCTGGGACAGCGTGACCAGCCGTGGTACTAGCCCTGGAGAGCTGTTGGTCCAGGATGTTGGGGGCAGGAGTGGACAGATTCTGCAGGACTCTGACTGTCCAGATGTGCAAATGGACACAGACGTGGAGCGTGGGAGGAAGTAACTTTCCCCAGCCGGGCAGGGGAGATCTGGGAAGACTTCCTGGAGGAGGTGGGGAGAGGGAGGAAAAGTCATTCCCCTGTTACTCAGACTGGGTCTTACTTCCCCCCTTACTCAGACTGAGCCCCTCCATGGCCAGATGATTTGCCCTCTCTGAGTTCAGATTCATCAGCTATAAGCGGATGCCATCACCCTGGCCTGACCTGGGGAAGTGGGGAATGAACGGGGATTTGGAGTCAGCCAGACCTGGCTCAGATTCCAGCTCTGCACTGACCTGCCAAGAATCGTGATGGGTTTCTTCCTTCTGTGGGCCCCAGTTTTCCCACCTTTATTATGACAAGGTGGTAGCCAAGTTTCCCCCAGGGCTGCCTCCCCTCCTCCTGCCGTGGGTGGGTGACGTCAGGAAGCAGGTCAGGTCCCCTTCCCCCAGGGCCTGCCAGGAAGGTGAGTGTTTCAGGCAGCAAAGCCTGACCAAAGACAAGCACAGGGCTGGTGCAGAGAGGACGGCTGTGGTGGTGGTGGGCACAGTTAAAAATAGAGGCGGCTCAGCTGGGGGAGAGGAAGCGCCTGCAAGGTGTCTGGGGCCTCTGCTGCCACCTCCTTCTGCGCCAGCACCCCTTGCCCCGAGACTCCAGGGGCCTCTTCCCGCAGGCCCGGGATGGTGCCCTCCTTCTGCTCCAGCAAGGAGAAGTGAGGCCAGCTGTCCTGGAAGTGGGGCTGCAAGTACAAAGATTTCTAAAAATATGACGGGAAAGAGGAAGGACAAAGAGGAACTGCAGCCAGGCTGGGCGGTGCTCGGGGCACACAGCGGCCGGGCGGGGCAGCCACAGCCCGCGCACAGGCGGGGTCAGGGGCCAAAGGTGGAGTTTGCGAGGTTTGGGGAGCACAGAGCTGAGCGAGGAGTAAACAAGGCTCCGTGATGGTGGTGATTGTCATTTTATTATTTTGTGTGTGTCATTATTTAAAAAAAATCTCCCGTGAGCCTACACCAGTGCCTGAAACCCCACCATCACCAGGCTTAGAATCAGAAGTGGCCACTCTCAGGCTGTGTCCTTGTTACTCTCCCTGAACCTCACATCCTCAGCTGTGAAAGGGGGAGAAATCCCCACTTTTTGACAGTCAGATGAAGAGTCAGAAGGCCCCTTGTGCAGCCGTGTCGGATACAGCAGCCCAAGGACCATCAGCACCATCCTGTGAGTCCAGATGCACTTGGCCAGTTGCCACCAGTTGGGGACAGGACCTCAACAAAGGGGACAGTGGACTGCGAGGGTTCATGAACACGCCAACCACAAAGGAGCACAAAAGGAGCTGTACAAAGTAAAAATGCAAGCAGCCCCTCACTATTCCCACACAGTCC
Organism: Galeopterus variegatus; assembly: GCF_000696425.1. Taxonomy (NCBI): domain Eukaryota; kingdom Metazoa; phylum Chordata; class Mammalia; order Dermoptera; family Cynocephalidae; genus Galeopterus; species Galeopterus variegatus. Next base: position 591,025 of record NW_007726638.1, on the reverse strand, counting down.
CACTCCCCTAGGAAACCATGTTACCATGTGTCTGTTACCAACCATGCCCGTGCCTCAGTTTCCCCAGCTCTACAAGGGAAGGGGGTGCAACTGCAGGCATCATTCTGCGTCTTCTTTATCCTCAAACACGTAACCATGATCAGCATTTCCATGTCAGAACATCCAGGCTTAACGTCTGATGGGTTTTGGATAATTTGTGTGAAGATATTTGGCTTCAGAAGGTCAACATCAGGGCTGGGGCTTCGGAGCTTCAAATGCACCTGGTGTAAATTCCAGCTCTGCTACTTTCCAGCTGTGTCACCTTGAGTGGGACACTTAACCTCTCTGATCTCAGGTGCCCCGTCTATGGAATGAGATCAGAAATGACTTCCTTCCGAAGTTGTCAGGATCAGATGAGATCGTGTATGGGAAGAGCCTGAAACACACAAGGCCTGGCACATAGTAGGTGCTCAACCAGCACGCCTTTCCTTAACCAGCAGTGTGGCTTGTTTAGTGAGCCATGCAGATCCCAGAATGGGAAGGAGGTGGGGGAGGGATGGTTCTCAGACAGGGCGCAGGAGGGCACCTGAGAGGAGATCCAGAGGATGCGTAGGAGCTGCTAGGCCCAGAGGACAAGGAAGGGCATTCCAGGCACAGGGAACAGCATGTGCAAAGGCCTTCGGAGGGAGAGAGCACAGGGCAGCTAGTGAAGGATGGCCAGGGAGGCCCAGCACAGAGCTCAATCCTGGGGTGGGGGTGGGGCTGCAGTGTGATTGGAGGATGAGATGCATACCAGCAGGACTGGGGGGCCCAGCAAGATTTGGGGTCTTTGTCACCAGGACGATGGGATGCCATGGGAAACTGGATTGGAGTGGGCAGGAGGAGGCAGGGAGACTTTGAGAGGCCCTGCAGTCATCCTGAGCAAAGTGATAGTGGTCAGGATGAGGGTAAGGGCCGTGGAAATGGAAAGAAAACAGACAGGACTTGGCGATGGAGGGGACAAAAGGGACAAGAGAGAGGTGGGTGTCGAGGTGTTCCTGGAGGATTGGGGGCCATTCCCAGAGATCAGGAACTCAGGAAGAGGGCCAGGCCGAGGGGAAATCCTAGGAGTTCCATTTTGGGCACAATGACGAGAATGGTGATGGTCGGTACATAAGGGGATTGACGGACTGAAGCTCAGAGAAGGCGCTGGAACCGAGGATGTGCATGCGATCCCTTGGCCCAGAAGAGGAATAGGAGCCGGGAGCTAATGGGGCCCCATGGGGGGTGGGAGTCGACCTGGGACCGAGCGAGCCACAGGATCCCCATCATTCACCTCCTGACCATCCCCATCGTGGGGCATCCATCCTGGCTTCTCTCAGACAAGCCGCGCATCTGGAATCCAGCTGGCCTCCACCACCTGACCTACCCAAGCCAGAAACAGGCCTTCATAACACAAGCCCTGGCCAACAGGAAAGTGATGGAAACCAAACAGACAAAACAAATCCAATCATTCACCCCAAAGTCAGCTAGAGGTGATTGGTTTTTTCCATGCATGGGAATTGGCCTCCCTCCCTGCTCCTGACAGAGAAGTTCCGGGTCCCAGTTTCTGGCGCTGCCTCCCGTGCGAGGCCTCTGCTCCTGTGTCCATGTGGATGGCCCCTCACACCTCTGTCCCTGCGTGTCCCAAACAGCTTGAGAAGCCACCTCTCCTGGGACAGAGACTGGGGTGTCAGCAAACCGGGCTTTGGCCCAGCCCTGCCACTTCCCTGCCATGTGACCTGGGACAATTCACTTCACTTTCCTGAGCCTGAGTGTTTTCACCTGAAAAATACTTACACCAAAGAGTTGCAATGATCAAATAGCATAATTTATACAGAGCTGTTCGCCTGGAATAGGTGTGTGTGAGTTTAAAGTTTGATGAGACTCTCGCCTTGTCCTCTGCCGTGTCCCCCCCGCTCCCCCAGAAACAGGACCTCTAGGTCAGCAGAGCTCAGAGTTTCGGGGACAGAAAGGGAAACTCCCAAGTGGGTCACTGAAAGGAATGGCACCCGGAACCACTCCTACTACCACGCCTTGGCTCCTGGAGCCATGAGGACTTCTGCCGTGTCCCCCCCGCTCCCCCAGAAACAGGACCTCTAGGTCAGCAGAGCTCAGAGTTTCAGGGACAGAAAGGGAAACTCCCAAGTGGGTCACTGGAAGGAATGGCACCCGGAACCACTCCTACTACCACGCCTTGGCTCCTGGAGCCATGAGGACTCCCTGCTGGAAACAGAGCACCATATAGTGGCCATTGATTTAGGGTGCATGGTGCATCCCAGAGGATGATGGCCCATTCAAAGCAGGATGTCATCTCCAAGCCAACACCTCATGCTCCTTTAAAAGGCTGCTCCGTCGCTCCATCAGGCCGGCATCTGCTGGTGGTGAAATGTGAGAGGGCCAGTGGGTCCCCCGGCCATATGCTCAGTGTACACCTCATTTACTGCAAAGAGAGTCCCTCGGTCTAATGTGATGTTATCTGGTGCTCTGTGTTGACTGATCGAACACTCTCAAAGCCCTTGGTTGGTAGTGCTGGCCAAGGTTCTATGGGCAGGAAAGGCAAACATATCTAAACATGTGTTGATTCCACTCAAGATGAATCACTGGCCTTTGCAGAATAGAACGGCTCCAGCAGAATCGGTCTGCCACCAAGGTGCTGGTTGGGCTCAGCATCGCTGTCTGCTGCTGGCAGGCTGGACATTCAGTGGCAGCAGTAGTTAGGGGAGCCTTGGTGACTGGGTCCCTGCATAGCCTCCACACAGGCCACAAGGTCACTTCACTCAAGCACCCCCTGTACCACACTGGGGTGGCCCACCAGAGGCTGGCTGGGTCAACCGGCAGAGTCATTCTGTGGCTTGGTGGTTTAGTGCCTCTCCTGCGTGGATGCTTGCTGGTGGACATTAATACACTTGACAAAACCCTTCACTGCTTGTGCCACTCCCATAAGGTCATCACTTGCCTCTTCCCAATCTCTGTGTTCCCAATCCTCGTATCTGCCTTCTTTCTGGCATCTGACCAGGACGTCAAGCCATTCACCTCGGCCCATAAATGCATGTATGTTCTCACTTCAAGCCACTTCTTTTCCCACAGGAAGGGGGTAACCAGGTGCCCTGCCCAAAGCTCTGCCCACTGGGAGGACCTCCCCTCGCCACTGTCTTTCTGGGACACCTTTGAGCGGGCCTGTAGTTCAATAGCTGTCCTGTTTTTACTTGTTCCCAAACACTGAGCCAACCCACCCTGCAACCGAGCTAGGGCAATTTTCTCCTTCATTAGAAGGTCAGAGGGACCCACCCGTATGGACATGGTATGAGCTGAGGGACAGGCCCCAGTGCGACAGCAGTGGTGATACAGGGGCCTGGGGCACCTGTCTTCGGAGCTACTGCAGCCCTCTGGTTCTGCTCATGCCTGCTCCTGGGTGTCCCACAAGGATTGCTATTGGGCTTGCTCAACTCTATGACTTGGTAGGTCCAACAGACCCCTCTCGGCTGCTTAGTTACTGCTCCATGGGCAGGCCCTCTGTCTCTATCAGGACACAGTGGCATTCCAGGAACTGTTTTCTGCATAGTGTATAATTCTCTGCTACAGATGGCATGGCCTTGCCCCAGAACCCCAGGGGTCTGCATTGTGGTTCTCCCACTTGGGCCCGCCATAAATTGCACATGGAGTCTTTCCCACCCCTGATACCTCTAATTCCCCCCAGGGCCTATCAGGTGACATGGCTCAAGCAGACCCTTGCACCACAGCCTGCACCTGCTGCAGAGCCCTTTCCTGCTCCAGACCTCATGAAAGTTGGCAGCCTTGCATGTCACTCAGTAAATGGGATGGAGCAGCATTCCCAGGGGTGGAATATGCTTCCTCAGAACTCAAAGAGGCCTACTGGGTGTTTGCATTTTCTTCTAAGTGGTGGAAGATACAATAGAGAAACATTTGTCCTTTACTTTGGAAAGAACATCCCAGCATGCATGGGATCACCTAAAAGCTATGCTGACATGGCAAGCCGCTGCATCTCTGTAGGGCTCATCTCACACTCTCTGGAGCACCTGTGTCTCACCGAGGTCCCCACTACACTTGCCACTTCTCTCTCCTCTGGTTCGATTAAGATGCTGTCACCAATATCGTAGACCAATGTAATGTTCAGGTCTCTTCAGACTACATATACTATGACAGAGGACAGGAGAATTAACATGACCCTGGGGCGAGCCTATAAAAGGGCACAAATGTCCATCCCATGTGGATGCAAACTGTTTCTGATCCTCCTTCCTGACAGAGATGGAAGGGAATTTACTTGCCAGATCACACCATGCAGCAAAGCCATGTTCGTGTGCTCTAGCAAAAACACCACATCTGGCACAGCAGCTGCAACTGGGCTTCCGGGGCTAGCTTGTGGAGGTCTGCTGTGGCTCCTCCAGGCTAGTGAAGGGCTCACGGCTGTGATAAGGGCCCCTGCATCCTTTAGGTCCCAAGGGTGGCACTGACACCTGCTATTCCCCTCAGCATATGGTTTTTTATTTACTCTCTTAGCAGTGGCAGTGATGGGGCAGCTTCATGGACTTCCCAATAGCCTTCCCCATGACACTGATCCTCACCCCACAGGCCAAGGTACCAATGTGGTACCAAGTATGTCCATTCCAATTATACATCTGGAGACCAGTAAAGTGGCCATGAACCAAGTGGACCTATACTGAGCTAGACCTGGCCAGGACTCCATCTATTACCTGGCCTCTATATGCCCCACTCTAATGGAGCCTTGACGATGCTTTAGTGGTGAGTGTCAATGTTAACTTAGATCCTGTGTCCAACAATCCTCAGAATGTTTAGATATTCCCCTTTCCCAGTCTATGGTTACTGTAGTAAATGGCCACAGGGGTTTTTAGGGAAGGACCAGGGAAATTATTGCCATATATACATGCCACCATTTTGCAGGACTCTTGCCTCTGGGGACCCAGCCTTTCCTTCATTCAGTAGGTTCTGGGCTGAAAACCAGCTTAGGTCCAGAAATTAGGCAAGGGGTCTTGGCTTTCCATGGCAGTGGCTGCCCTTGGGAGGGACATGTCCTTGGGTAAGGCAGCTCCCTTTGGCTGAAGTAAGTTCCTGGGGAGGGACTCAGCTGTGAGCCATCAGCAGGCTCCCCTCCCAGCAGCTGGGGAAATGGTGCATTGGTGCTGAAAAGGAGAGCTGGATGGCACCACCGAGCGTTCATTATACATGTGTTGGACCCTTATCATATGCTGGATACTTGCTGGGTGTTTGAATAAATTCAACTCTTTTATTCCTGGCAACCACCCTCTGAGGTAAGGATTATGGCTCACATTTTATAGATAAGGATGCCTTATTGTTATATTTCAGGTTTGGCTCTGAAAGAAAGAGACTCAGAATAACAGTGACTGAAACATTCTCAAAACTTATTTCTCCCTCATTGAAAAGTCCAAATGGACAGATGGTCAAGGTGAATACAATGACCCT
>NW_007726638.1:578992-585164 GCF_000696425.1 Galeopterus variegatus | reverse complement strand
CTTATCATATGCTGGATACTTGCTGGGTGTTTGAATAAATTCAACTCTTTTATTCCTGGCAGCCACCCTCTGAGGTAAGGATTATGGCTCACATTTTATAGATAAGGATGCCTTATTGTTATATTTCAGGTTTGGCTTCTGAAAGAAAGAGACTCAGAATAACAGTGACTGAAACATTCTCAAAATTTATTTCTCCCTCATTGAAAAGTCCAAATGGACAGATGGTCAAGGTGAATACAATGACCCTTCTCCACACCACTGCCTGGGGACCCAGGCTCCTTCTAGCTCAGTACCCTGCCACCTCAACACATGGCTTCTGTCTCAAAGTCCAAGACGGCTGCCCAGTCAACGGGAGGGGGAAGCAGGACAAGGGAGCTCTTAACATTCTCTCTGCATTTATTTGGGGGAGATAATGTCTGTCTTTGTAAACTTTTAAGAAATGTGACCAGGCACTTCCTAAAGCTAGGACTCGAGGTCAGGGAGGATTTGGATAAGCAGACAGGAGAAGGCATCCCAGAGTGGAGGAACTACCTGGGCAAAAGTGGGAAAGTAACTACCTGGGCAAAAGTGGGGAAGACGTTTGGACGTTTCAGGGGCAGCGAGAGCTGGCAGGCTGGACTGGACGCTTGTGTTGAGAATGGTGGGAATAAGCCTGGCTGGAAAGGCTGGGGAGGTTGCAGAAGGCCCAGGGCCAGGACAAGAACTTTCCCCTCTAAGTAATATGGAGTCCATGGACATTTTGACCAGAACAGTGTTGTGGATAGGGCAGGAGCCATGATGGCAGCGGGGGGGAGGCCAGGAGGCAGCTGTCCCAGTTGTGGGACTCATCATGGCACCTTGCACAGAATGCCAGCACATACATGTCCCATTTAACTAATTCCCAGGTGAAGATGAAAGAGCACAGGCTTTGTGGTCAGCCCAATCCCAGGTTCTATCCTGGCTCAGCAACCTTGTCCCTGTGGAACCCTGGCCAGGTCACCTCCCCTCTCTGAGTCCCAGTATCTGGGGGCAGGGAATGTAAAACATCCCCCAAATCTAGTCTCCCATCTTGCTAATAAGGACATTACGACAGCCCTACTAAAGTCTCATTTCCCAGCCTCTCTTGCAGCTAGTTGTAGCCATGTGACTACATTCTGGCCAGTGGAATGTGAGGCAAAGTGGTATGCCATTTCCTGGTTGTGCAAATAAATAACTGAATAGATAATTGACTTGCATACATTTCCCAGCCTCTCTTGCAGCTAGTTGTAGCCATGTGACTACATTCTGGCCAGTGGAATGTGGGGCAAAGTGGTATGCCATTTCCTGGTTGTGCAAATAAATAACTGAATAGATAATTGACTTGCATACATGTGAAGAAGTAAATTAAAGTTCCCAGGAAAGATGAAGGCCTTCAGTGAGGATTTTAAGCAGTACTTGTTATGTGCCATACTCTTTCTAGGGACTGGGCCTGCAGCAGGGAGCAAAGGAGCAAAATAGTAAACTCTCAAGGAGCTGAGCACCAAATGGGAGGGACAGAAAAGATGCAAGTGAAGAAGGTGTTTTCAGGAACTCACTCTCCAGGGGTGGGAGAACAATAAAGCAGGGTTGGAGGGGAGAGGGGGGGCCGCTTTAGACAGAGTGGTCAGGGAAGGCCTCTTGGAGATGACACCTGAGCTGAGGCCTGAGTGAAGAGGGTAAGCAAGCCATAGTTTGTGGAGGGCAGAGGGCCCTGAGAGCAAGTGGGTGTGGCTGGAGCCGAGTGACGGAGAAGGCTGGCTCTTCTTTCTCCAGACTCGGTGGAGCTGAGCAGCAGGGAGACCGAGGAGCTGCAGCGGATCAAATGGCACCGGAAGCAGCTTCTGGATGACATCCAGGTGTGTGCACACTCCCACGCTCACACTCACAGATGCACGTGCTGATGTCCACACATGCACATTGACACACTCAAGCCACACCCACCCACGAGCAAACACTCATCCACGCGTGCACACCCCCACTCATGCCCAACGCCAGCCTGGTCAGAGGGCATGGCCAGAGTCCCACCCACAAACACAGAATTCCCAGGGGACTCTGCACTCCCGGGCTCAGCTGCCGGGACCCAGAGAGAACTAGGAGAGCAGGGGAGGGAAGGGAGCCATCTGATGATTAAGCGCCTACTGTGTGCGGAGCCACACCCAGATGTTTAAGCACTTCCTCACGTGGCAGGTTCTGATCCCACTGTATAGCCTCAGTCAGGCCACATCCCACCCAAAATGTAGTCCATTTGGCCAAGATACCCACTTTTTGCCAGTTCACCACTCAGCTTCTTAACCATTAACTCCTCTTGTCCTCAGCGACCTCCGAGATAGCCCTGGGTTCTGCTCCTGCAGCATGCCTCGCTCAGTCCTGCCCCAGCCTCTGCGCTCGCAGCCCCTCTGCCTGGGACTGTCCCCAACTCTCCTCACGGCTCCTCCTCTTCATTATTCATTCTCAGCTCAAATGCCACCTGCCCCTGGAGGCTGCCCTGACCACCTTGGCCACAGTGGCTGTGCCCCCACACCCATACATGTAAACTTAAGATTCTGGTGATGGATGAAGTCACAAAATGATCCACTCAGCAAGCATTTCGTTGAGCACTTACTACGTTCCAGGCTCTCTTTATACAATTGCTCTGATAATTTTCTGCATAGTCATTTCATTTGTCCCATGACCACCCGTGATCCTTGTGAGCTCCATGAAAGCAGAGCCTAGGTCTGTCTCACCACCCAGCAGAGTACAGTAAGTGCTCAATAAATACTTGCAAGTGAATCCCCATCTTATTTTTGGGAAGACACTTAGTGACTCAGCCAAGATGACATTGACTGGAGCTGACTATGCTCAGGTATGGGCTCCCAGGCCCCATGCTGGCCCTGAGTCCCAGGACAAGCCCCTGGGACCACTTCCTCACCGGCATCCCACAGATCTTGTGGAGGGAGGGACTGGGCTGCTTCTTGGGGGCATTTGCCAGGTGCTCGTGCCACTGCCCTGCAGGGGAATGCTGGACCAGCTCCCACCTCTCCCCATCTGCCCAATGACAGTGGTTGGCAGGAACTAGGGGGTCACCTCTGCCCACTGGGCACCTCCTCCAGGGTCAAGAGGAAATAGGCCTGAGGTGGAGTCAGGGAAGCGCAGGCTTGGAGTCAGACCTTAGGCATGTCACTTCATCTCTCCGTGCCTGAGTGTCCTCTTCTATAAATTCTACTTTAAAGTCCCTGAGAAGAGGGTCAGAGCTGCTGTGCCCTGGTGTACCTGTAGCACCTGGCACACAGCAGGCACTTGGTCCAGGGTGAGTGACAGAGGAAATGGAAGGAAGCCAGAGAGGAGATGGGGCCTGATCACAGTGCAAGAATTGAGAAGGCAGTAGGGAGCCATGGGAGGAATTTGAGCAGAGCTTCAGAAAGACGCCAGCAGGGCGGAGGAGGGCTTGTCAGGTGGGCTTGGCTAGAGGGCAGGAGACTTTACAGCTGGAGACGAGAGAGACGGAAAGGCTGGAAACAGGGTGGGTGAGGAGTGGGGGCCTGGGCACTCCCATCCCCCAAGACAGAAGCCAGTGGAGCGGTGGGCACAGACAGAGACAATAAGTTTGGCATGGAACTTTGAGGGTATGAGACATCCGGGTAGGGGATCTGTCAGGGGAAGGTCCCTTAGACTGGGGGCTCAGGACAGGGCCAGGGAGAGAGGCCAGGTTCCAGAGTCATGCCCAGGAGTGGCAGTGGTTGCTGTGGGAAGGTCTTTGGTCCTGGCCTCCGCCCCCTGACTCTCCCTCCTGGTCACGCCCCCTGCCACCCGACAGAAACTGAAGGACGAGATCGCAGATGTCTTTGCCCAAATTGACTGCTTCGAGATTGCGGAGGAGAGGTGAGGTCCTGCTCAGGGTACCTGGGAACTGCCACAGTTGCTTCTCGAGGGTGTCACACACCATAAATAAGAGGGGGCCATGCCTGGGCCCTAGGCCCTGGGGAAATCAGGAATCGGGCCCGGGAGGAGGAAGCAGCCACTATGAGACAGGAACAGAGCGGCCCCTGACCCTGTCCTCCATCTGGGCTGTCCTTGCTTCCTCACTGGCCCTCTCTTGAAGTCACCCCAGCCCCCCATTCCCTCCAACCAGGGGCCCAGCCCCCAGCAATCACTGGCCACGAGCATCCTGGGATGGGCAGGAGAGAAGGGAAGCTCAGCCCCAAGGACAAGGACGAGGAGGCCATGGGCCTCGCAGGGACAGCAGTCTGGCCTGTGGCAGGGCCAGGGCTGGTCCACCTCCCCTGATTCCCACTAACAGGGTATCATCCACCTGCCCCTCCTAAGGAAGACCCCCACTGCTTCTGTGACCTGGGGCTGGAACTTCTTTCTCTGGGCCTCAGTCTCCCCATTTGTGCAGTGAGGTTTGTCCCTACACAATCACCTAGGGCCCCAGGACACTGATTCCTACATAAGGTGTCCCAGGAAATTCCCACCCTGTCCCTGCACCCCTTAGATCTCCACCTTTCCAGCCCCACCACACACACACAGATCCCCTGTTCCAGACCCAACAATAACGACAACGTAACCCTTACAGAACACCTACCACCAGCAGTTTTCAGCACTTTAACCTTCCAACAATGCTAGGATGCAGGTGGTGGTGTTCCCTCCATTTTACAGTTGAGGAAACTGAGGCCCAGAGAGATGACATGACTGGCCCAAAGTGGCTCATCCAGCGAGCAGGAGAGCTGGGACTTACATCCAGGAGTCTGGCTCCAGACCCTGTGCTCTCACCCCGGCCTCCACCTTTTCTTGCAGAGGGCCCCTGTGAATGTTCCCCACAAGCACCTTTTGGCTCCCAAGAGCTGCTACATGCTGGGCCCATCAGAACAGGCTGTTTTTGTAGCTTTTGAGACCCTGCATTTCTCTCTCTCTCCCAGTGGTTCTGATGCAGGGCCTGGGGACCCCACTTGGAGGCCCCTAGGAATGTTGGCTCCCACTGAGGACAGGGCTTTGGGGGATTTGAGAGGGTACCGTGGGGTCCTGGGGCAGTCCAGGCTGACATCCTCACGTCTACAGCCGGATGGCCCAGAAGGAAAGGGAGCTGTGCATCGGGCGCAAGAAGTTCAACATGGACCCCACGAAGGTAGGCGGTAGTGGGGCCCCGGGCCATGGGGAGGAGGGAGTTGTGTGCTGGGCACTTTTGCAATGTCCTTCCATTCCTCTCAACTGACACAAGAACCCACCTTACAGAAGAGGAAACTGAGGCCCAGCAGGACTGCGTGTCTTGTCTGGTACCCATGGCCAGTTGTGGCTGGGGGCTCCGTCCACTCCATGGCATAGCAGCGCCAGGGCATGAAGTCAGAGCCAGCAGGATGGAGGAATCTATGACTCCTCCAAGTCCTTTCCCACTCTGGGCCTCTGTTTCCTCCTCTGTGAATAGGGCTTTGGACAGTAGGGTCCCTGGATCTGGGGCTTAGTCTCCAGAAGTGTCTTCCAGCCCTGTGCTCAGAGAGAGCCAGCCCTGCGGTCCTACCACCCGCCCCCTCTGTTGGCATCAATCACTGGGGCCCAGGCCTGGGCTACCACTCTCCCCCCTCCCCTCCACCCCTATGGCCTCAGAGCAGCCCCAGCCCCACCCCTCACCTGCCAAGTGGCAGCTGGGCTCCGTTTCCTGCAGGGACAGACAGGGGAGCACCAAGCTGGGGTCCCTAGAAATTCACTGCTCCAGCTTAGAAGGCTGCCTCTTCCCCAGCATGGGCCCAGAGTGTCACATCCCTTCACCTCTCACAGCCGCAGACCCTCGCACCCCTGTCCCCATCCACACGGACCCACATACACTCACACCAATGCACATTCCAGCTGAGCAGCCGGGAGGGGCCGCCGAGGGGTCCCTGGCACCCTCTGACTGTGGTTCAAAGCCCTCCACAACCCGCGCCAGCTGTCTGGTCTCCAAGAGGATCAGGGACAGGAAGGAATCAACACAGAAAACCAGAGACCCACCCTTCCAGCTCCTAAGATTAGGATGACGGACTCTGAGTGCCTGGTTCGGGGGGAGATGTTCGTGATACTAGCAGGTTTCGATGAGGCAGTGTGGTCCGCTCCCATTTTCGTATAGAAAGGAAGGAAGGTCACCACGATGGAAACTGGGCAGTTTTATCCCCTTTTGAATTAGCTGTTTTTCTAACTTTTATTCAATGGACATAGGTTACTTGTATGA
>NW_007726638.1:577075-578378 GCF_000696425.1 Galeopterus variegatus | reverse complement strand
TCCCCTTTTGAATTAGCTGTTTTTCTAACTTTTATTCAATGGACATAGGTTACTTGTATGAGAAAATAGAACCCTGTTTTTGAATAATACAAGTTTTAGGGGAACAAATGGAATGGCTGAATCATTGGATCTCAGAATTATGAATTCATAGAATCGTCGAAGCATATAATCAAAGAATGTCAGGCTGAAGGGGTCCTGAGGAGCACCTGGCATGAGCCTGGTTCATGGCAGGAACCCCACCTCTTTTTGCATGCCTCCTGTGATGGGGAACTCACCACCTCACAAAGGCAGCTTCTATTAAGAGAACACACTTCCCAGAGCAGGCTGTGCTAACACCAGGAAGCCGGGCCACAGGGCTCTGGCCACGGGAATCCCTCCCTCGCTTCCTCCTCCAGGCCTGCTGCTGTGCAGGGGCTGCCCATAGGCTCTTTGTCCCACCTCCAGGGCATCCAATATCTCATCGAGCACAAGCTGCTGACCTCCAACGTCCAGGACATCGCCCAGTTCCTGTACAAGGGCGAGGGCCTCAACAAGACAGCCATTGGCACCTACTTGGGGGAGAGGTAAATGGGGGGGAGACCTTAGGGAGGCAGGAAATGAGGATATGCAGGTGCATGCAGGTGTGTGTATGCACAGGAAAGTGAGAGTGAATTATGTTAGGAAAGTCATAACTCCTAGGGCTTGAGCCCCCTCCAGATTCTGAACCAAAGTCTGCCTGTCTTCACTCATTTACTCAACAAATAAATTTTTTTAGTGTCTACTGTATTCCAGGCACCATTCTAAGCCCTGGATTTACACCAGGGAACAAGACACACAAAACTGCCACATTCTAGTGGGGGAGACAGATCCTGATACATGTAAAATGTTAGAAAATGATAAGTTCTGTAGAATACAAATAAGGCAGGGAAGGGGGCCAGAGGTGCTGGGACCACGGGTCCAGGGCTGTGATTCTAAATAGTGTGGACAGGAAGGGTCTCAGAGAGAAGGTGATGTTTGGCCAAAACTTAGAGGAGCTGAGGGAGAAAGCCATGCAGACATCTGTGGGAAAAGCATTCCAGGCAGAGAGAAGAGCAGGTGCAAAGGCCCTGGGGCAGAAAGAGGCTCAAGACACAGCAGGCTGGTAAGACTGGAAGAGAGCAGGAGAGGGAGGAAGCGATAGGCAATGAGGATCCGTGGGAGGGTTGTGGGCAGAGTTGTGGTCTGAGACCACCCCTCTGGCTGGTGGAAGGGGGTGCAGGAGGACTGTAGGGGACAAGAGTAGAGCTGGGCCAGGGAGCCAATGAGTCTCGCCCAAGCTCCCCAG
>NW_007726638.1:565709-576059 GCF_000696425.1 Galeopterus variegatus | reverse complement strand
GGACTGCCACGAGTTTGCCAACCTCAACCTCGTCCAGGCCCTCAGGTGAGTTGTCCAGGGGACAGGGGCCTGGCCCTTGAGGGGGGCACAGCCTGGGTGGTTGGGGGCATCACCATTCACATGGCTAACAGCACAAGCACAGGGATGGGTGTAAAGAGGAGGATGTCAGGAGCAAAACAATTCACTATCCATGGTACCCGCCTCCTGGAAGCCGAGGTTAGGCGAGATAACAGGCATAGACTGCCTGGGACGGGGCCTCACTGGATACTTCTGCTGCTACGATTATCACATTATAGTATCATTATAACCGTACTTCATCATTATCATCATTATTACTTTATTACTGCCATTCTACTACTTTTGGGGATAGTGCTTGTTCTATTTCACTAATACAGTATGTATTGCACTTATCGTTACTTACTGTTTTCTATTTAAGATACTATTGTTGCTGCTGTTATTTTTACAACCATGGGAGGCAGCGCAGTATATGGGTTAGGAGCACAAACTTAGGAGTCACACTGCACAGCTCAAATCCCAGCGCTGCCACTCACCGCCAACCCCTGTGTGACCTTGGGCAAGTCACAAAAACCTCTCTGTACCTGAGTTTCTTCATCTGTAAAAGGGGGATAATAATAGTACCAACTTCATAGAGTTTTGAGGACTTAATAGTAAAAGTACTTAGCACTGGCCCATAGCAAGTGCTTAGTAAGTCTTGCTGCTGCTGGTAATGCCTGGAAAATTGGCTCCCGAGAAGGGGCATTTGTTCTGGGCTTTGAAGGATAACAAGGAGCTTTCAAGACAGAAGAGGAAGAAGCCACCATCACCCACGTGGTGTGTCCTTCTCTCCAACTCCCATGCTCTGTAAGGGAGACAGTTAGGGGGCTTGGGAGTCCCATATTCATTCATTATTCATTTATTCACTCAGTCATTCGACAAGCCTTTAGGGAACAGTTCCTCGGTGCCCAGGCCTGTGCAAGGCCCACAGGAGCTGAGAGAAGAAGAGAGAAGAGGCTCAGCCTCACCCTCGGGACACAGCATGAAGCTCTGGAAATTGCCAATGTCCAGACGTGGAGGGAAGCTTAGTTTCCAAGAAAGGGAGGCCCAGCCAGGGGAAGGCAGTCGCCCAGAGTCCCACAGCCAGATCCCAGGGCCAGTGGCCAGGCTAAGGGAGCTGTAGAACCCAGGGCAAGCAGAGGCCCCCTTATAGGCTGAGGAGGACGAGGCTGTCATCGGGGCTGGGATTCGGATGTGCGGAGGGAGCGCATGCTCAGTTCCCATATTCCAAAAGAAAAGGCATTTCTTGGATACCTCCTGCATGCTTGGTACTTGCACCTACAAATCCCACTTACTCTTTCCCATAATCCTAGATGGCAGTTGCAGATTCTCCCACTTCAAGGATAAAAAAACCAAGCGTGGAAGGGGCAGGATGGGGTACCCCCCACACTGCTGCCCATGGCCCTATTCCTGGTACTTGCACCTACAAATCCCACTTACTCTTTCCCATAATCCTAGATGGCAGTTGCAGATTTTCCCACTTCAAGGATAAAAAAAACAAGCGTGGAAGGGGCAGGATGGGGTACCCCCCACACTGCTGCCCATGGCCCTATTCCCCCCCCAGGCAGTTCCTGTGGAGCTTCCGGCTGCCAGGAGAGGCCCAGAAGATCGACCGGATGATGGAGACCTTTGCCACTCGATATTGCCTCTGCAACCCAGGCATCTTCCAGTCCACAGGTGCTGGGAATGGGGTGGGTCCCAGGGTTCTGGGACCCCTTCAGCACTGCCAGGCACAGATCTGCCTACCAGGGCACTCTGGCCAGCCCACCCACTCAGGCTTCCCCTAAGTGCCCAGACCCTAGGAGCCCAGACTTATTCACAAGCCCTCCCTGAACATCAACTTTGTGCCAGGCCCTCTGCTGGGTGCTTGTTTGGCAGAGCTGCCTCAGGACGTGGTCCTTAGGAGAGGAAGCAGGAAATATGACACAGGGTTCTAAGGCAACAGCACCCCTGTCTGAGGGCAGGGGTGGGGGAGTCAGCATGTCCAGGATGGCTTCTCAGATGTGGTGGGGTCTGAATAGGGTTTTGCAGGATGAATAGGCGTTCTCCAGGAAGTTAAGTTTTCCACTCAACTTTTGGCAGGAGTCTCAGTTTGAACAAAGGCCTAGAAGCATGAAACAGCCTGGACAGGGTATAGGGGGCAAAAGGGCATAGAAGGAGATCAACAAAGATCAGTTCTCCGTACTGCTCTCTCCCAGGGCTAACCAAATGCCCATGCGGAGACACCCAGAGATCAGGGTGGATGGGGGGCGACCATGGCCAACTTGTCCTGGCCTCTTCTCTGAGTCTAGAGTTATCAGAACAATAACAAATTCTGTTTATTACACAGTCCCTGTGTGCTAAGTGCTTCGCATGTGCAAAGTCATTTAATCCTTATATCAGCTCTGAGAGGTTGGTAGTAACTTCATCGCCTCTTGAAGCATGGAATACAGACTCCCTTTGAAGGAAGGGAAGGATTTTAAAAACATCAGATTTGAATCACGGTCCAATTGATTCTTAATTTTGTGACCTTGGGCCTGTAACTTAACCTCTTTGTGCCTCAGTTTCCTCATCTGTACAATGGGGGTGGTAACAGCGCCTGCCTCATAGGATGGTCATGGGGGTGTAAGGAAGGGCAAGCACCAATAACGTTAGGTGCCACTGTTATCAGAGAATCATCAACGTTCTAGAACATGAAGCTACGTCAAAGATTAACCTCCTAATGTCACAGATGGGGAAGCTGAAGGTTAGGGAGGTTGGGTACTTTCCAAGATCAACCGGAGAGTTGGAGATACAGCTGGACTTCCCTGGCTCTGGATCCAGGGCCATAAAAGTCCCAGAGCAGCAATCACCTGCCTCCCAAACCCTCAGCCCAGCCTCACTCCCAAGCACGTGAAAGTCTGAATAATGGCACAGGAGCTCGGGCTCCAGGAGCCCCACAATGCCAGGAGATTACAGTGCAGCATGTGATTAAGCCCTGAACGGTGCTGCCAACAATAAGTGTTCTCCGAGTTCCCAGCAGGCAGAGAACAGAGTGGGCAGGGGGCTGGAAGGTCTCTGCAGGGAGGAGGGCTTGAGCTGCAGCTAAAAGACAAGGAGGATTCTAATGGGTAGAAAAGGGGAGGGGAGGGGAGGGTGTGGGCTCAGCATGAGCAAAAGTGCAGGGGTGGGATGGTGTGGGGGTGGGGGTTTGGGAACAGGAGTGTGACAGCTGAAGTTCGTTTGGAGCAGGGAGTCCGGCAAGAGTCGGAGGTGAGGCTGGGCCTTGAATGCCATGCCGGGGGTACATGGTGGACCTCCAGGGCCTGGAGAAGGCTTCTTGGCCACTAGAAGTGGTCGGGTAGAAGAGAGGAGATTGACCCACTGCCCCACCCACAGACACTTGCTACGTCCTGTCCTTCTCCATCATCATGCTCAACACCAGCCTCCACAATCCCAACGTCCGGGACAGGCCACCTTTCGAGCGCTTTGTGTCCATGAACCGTGGCATCAATGACGGCGGCGATCTGCCCGAGGAGCAGCTTCGGGTAAGAGGGCACAGCCCCCCCAGCCTGGGTCCTGGGCATCCAGGAGGGCCCTTCCTTAGGTGGATGGCCAAAGAGGAGCTCCTCTGAGATAGACCACTCCAAGAGAGAACTCCACTAAGATGGACCACCCAGGATGGTGACTGTCCTGTCTGAAAAGGGCCTTCCCAAGAGTGGCCCCCATCTTGAGAAGGATGCCTGGAGATAGACCATCCAGGAGGTCCTCCCAGCTGTAAACCTTTAGGGGACTCTGGGGAACCCCCACCATTCACACCTTCCAAAGAGGGTCTCCTCATGCAGCCTAAGCCTATTTCCTGGAATCCCAGATTGTTAGCCTCTCAGTGTGTCAAGGCTGAAAATCCTCAGACTCCGTGCTGGAACCCCTCCCTCTTAAGAGGGGAGGGCACTGAGGTCTTCCACAAGGCCTCGCTTTAGCTCAAGAGCGAAGCAGGACCCAAGCCTCCTGTCTCCTTATCAAATAGTCCCCATCCCTGCCACAGGCCAGGCCCCGTACCCAGCACGGAGGACCCAGGGATGAATCAACCACAGATCCTGCCCTGACTGTGGGAAGAAGATATACATGTGAATTACAAACCTGCAGGATTCATGCCATGCTGACTATGGGAATGTAGTTATGGAGACACAGAGCACGCTGCTGTCATTCTTCTGGGGGTAGAGAAAGGGTGCCATCCTGGAAAGCTCCACAGAGGAGGTGATTTCTGAACTGGGCCTTGAAGGTTAAACGGGAGCATTCCCAGAGGGGGAGCATTCCCAGAGGAAAAGCATGGAAAGGACATTTCAGAAAAAGGAAGAGGCTAGAACCCTGGCCTGGTCTGGTCGGGAAAAGGAAGGGTGTCCAGTGTAGCTGGCTGAGGTGTGGATATGTGTGGACAGTGAGGGGTGGCAGGATAGGGCTAGGGTGTCCAAGGCTTCAAATGCCAGCCCCAGGAGTTTGCCTGTTTCCTATGGGCAACACGGAGCCAGGAGCAGTTTATAAACACAGGAGGGAGAGGTTCAGAGCCTGGCTTAGCCAAAAATGAATTGACACTTCATTCCAAGGACTAGAGATGCCCCAGACCTCAACAGAACTTCAATCCTTTCCACAGTCAGAGCCTGGCAGGGAGGTGGGGAGGGGCATAAACACCACCTCCCAGCTTAGCACCCTGGATACCCCCCTCCTTGGAAGCCTGGGGTGGAGCCTGGTCTGGGGTGATTCTGGTGCCCCTCAGAGTTGGAGAACAGCCTCACCTTTACCCCACCACCTGCCTTGGTCTCAAGAGGAGAACATTTATCATGGAGGGGCTGCTACATAGAATGAGGGCTTGAGAGCTGGATAGAGATCGGGTCAAATCCCACCTCCCCCATCTGCCTGCTGGTTGACCTTGGTGATGACTCACTGGTCCACCATTTCCTCTACCAGGAGAATGGGGATAATAATACCTGTGTCACAGAGCTGCTGTGAGCAGTAATTTTTAAAAATGTAAAGGGCAGAGCCTGTACCGGGTACATAGTACAGGCTCTGAATGGTGGTTTATGTCACTATTAAGAATAATTAATAATGAAAAAAACAGCACTTAGTACACTGCCTGAAACATACAAGGCATTTGAGAATTGGTAACTCATCTCATTTGAGGTCCTCTGGCATGAAACTGGGCACGCCTTGTCTGGCAGGTAATGAGTTAATTACCTCCCAGCTCTAGTCCTGCTGGTCTCCCAGGTGCCACATTACTGCCTTCAGTCCCCTGAGAGCCTTCTTCAGCCTCTCCCTCCTTAGATATTTTTCCCATTTTAAGCCTTTTGTTAATAACAATGTGCTACATTTGTACAGAGCTTGTAACTTTCTTCTCAAAGGGCTTTAGGTCTATTATCTCAATTTTAGCTTCCAACTCTGCCTGGGAGGTCTGGGAAGGGTTTATTATCCTCTTCAGCAACCCAGCAAGGCAGGCACTGAGTAGAAAAAAGAACAGAGCTCCGGAGGCAGAGCCACATCTAATCCCAGCTATCCCACGTTCCGGTTGTGTGACATTAGGAAAGTGGCTTGACCTCTCTGAATTCCCAGCTCATAGGATTAGTGTAGAAGTATGAGGTATTCAGCGACGTGCCTGGTGTGGTTGGAGTGGCTAATTAATCCCAAAGCTTCCCAGGGCGTAGTCAAAGAGAACCACACAGGCCTGATCCTTGCCATCCATGACTTTCACAGGCAGTGCGTGAGTTTGGGGGTCTTCTCGCCTCCTCTCTGGGCCTCATTTTCCCCGTATGTAAAGCAAGGACTCAGCTTTAAGCACCTTCAGATATTCAAAGTTTGCCACTTTGCAGAAGGGTTCTCCATGAAGCAACTCAAGCTTGGGCCCTGCTGAAAAGGACATGCAATGCTTTTATGTGGCCCAACTTACAAAATTAAATCTACACAGATACATGAGCTAAAGAGAGGTTACCTCAAGGGCACACAAACCGTGAGGGTGCACGGGTGGGAAAGGGTTTGGAGAGGTGCACGGGGGCAGCGAGGGGACAGGCAGTTTGAGCAGGTCGTGCTCTGGCAGTCCAGATCGGGCCAGGGCAGAGTGTCTAAGAGGCTCAGGGCAAAAGTACAGGGTCTGAACCCACGAGGATGGACAATTAAGTCCCAGCTCTGCCCTTAAGGCTGTGTAACTTGGGTGCCAGCCTCAGTTTCCTCATCTGTGAAATGGGCTGATGGCACTGACCTCACAGTAAACACAGTTGAGCCCCGGCACTGAGCAGATACCTGGGAAATGCTGGCAGAGGAAGCCCTTACCCTGAGAGCTGCCAGCAGAAGGAGCTAGAGTGCAGGACGGGAAGAAGGAGCGGACTAGGAACTCCACCCTCTAGGGCTACAGGTGGAGAAACTAGGCAGGGTTCAGTTCCAAGCATCTTCTGCTGTAGGCAGACCTGGACCTCCTGGGGCCTTGTCCAAGATTCTCCATCAGAACAAACTGTGTACTGGGCACAGTTCTAGGTACTTTATGTTCGCATGAAGTCCTCCCATCCCCAGTTTACAGCTAACGACATCAAGCTCCAGGAGAGATAGCTGGCCAGGGTCTCATGGTGCCTGAGGAGTCCCAATTTGAAGCCGTGTCTGTCTGATGCCAGAGCCCTTCCCTCTGCAGAGAGCAGAAGGCAAAATTTGGGGACAGAGGCCTTGGCTGTGCTTCCCAGGTGCCAGTTACTTCCTGGCTAGGGGAACCTCAATTCATGTCACTGAAAAGATCAGGAACCAATTTGTCTTTAGACCATCCGCTTCAGGTTTGGCTAGATCCAGGTGCTCAGTGACATCGGGGCTCAATGCAATGGCTCCATCTCTCAACAACCCTCTCCTCTATGTTGACTTCCCTCTTAAACACGCTCTGCCCAAGCTGTGGCAGAGCTGCCCAGACTTCCAGCTTTCTTAGCAGCCCTCTTTCTCAGCAGTTTAAACTGAAGTCCCAGAATCAAGGCTTATGGGCTGGCTGGGATAACATATTCCTCCCTGAACTGCGGCTAGCAGGATGAAATGCTCTATCAGCCAGAGGTGAGCCATTCACCCCCTCCTGGCACCTGGGGGTCAGGGATAGTGGGTGTCAACCCCCCTGAGCAACCTGGACAGGAAGCAGGAGAGGTGATTCCCCAGAGGAAGGCTGAGGAGGTGGGGGACAGACAGACACAGGGCTAGCAGAGTGACCGGGAGGAGGCTACTGTATTTGTGCACATCCTCCCAGCTGGGAGAAGACAACCGGCTCCATGGGTGGGTGGCAGTGGGTGCAGAGGTGTTTTCTTATAAGGGAAGCTGGTGTTTACAAGGTACAGGAAATGTGGATGAACTAAGCTGTTTTCTTGTGGGGGCAGAATGTGCAGGCTGACAGGGTGA
This sequence comes from Galeopterus variegatus, assembly GCF_000696425.1. Lineage (NCBI taxonomy): Eukaryota > Metazoa > Chordata > Mammalia > Dermoptera > Cynocephalidae > Galeopterus > Galeopterus variegatus. The sequence continues at coordinate 568,640 of NW_007726638.1, read as the reverse complement.
CCGCAGAAGCTGCCGGCTCCCCCTATGAGTTTTGTGGAGACCAAGGCCCCCTGTCTGACCCCTGCCTGCTTCTTTGCACCTTCCAAATATTTGTTGGTGCTGACAGTTTTGTTGGTGAGGACTTCCTGCCACAGGCCCTGGTCAACCAGTTAATGCCACCTGGGAATCCCCAAGGCCAGGCTGAGCCTGGGCAGGAGTGGAGTGTAGGGGCTCCCAAAGAAGAAACTGGTCCCTGCTTTTCCCCACCCCCACACCACCACAACCAGTCTGAGCCTGGGGACTTGGAATCTGTGCTTGGGGGACATGCTGGAGCCCCCACCTCCATCAAGCCAGGAAAACCTGCTTCTGGCCTGCCCCTCACTCCAGACCCCTGATCTCCCAGGTCAGAGAGGACCTTAAAAAGCCAGCAAGCACCATTTCTAAAACTTTGGGAGAATCAAACAATACTTGTGAAATTTTTTATTTAAAATCTAGAGGAAACCATCAGAACAATAGCTCACACAAATGAGACAAAAAGAAATGATTTGATTATCTTAGACAACATTGCATCTGGTTTTAATAAGCAGAAATAGACAGTTCTGAATGTTTTTCCAAACACTTGGGAATCTAGGCAGGTTGTTCATGAGATGTGATGCCTAGTGGCAGGAGATTCAACACACACAGAGGTGGTCTGGGGCCAGCATCCACACGTTGCCCACAGGGAGGTCCCAGCCCTGGCTTGCATACCCCAGTGACAAAGAGCTCATTACCTTACAAGGTTGCTCCTTGCATATTTCAGCAGCTCTTACTGACAGAAAGTCCTCAATGGAGAATTTAAATCTGCTTTCTGGGAACTCCCCATGTCCCCATGCCCTCAATAGGAGCCCATCCAGAAGACAGCTGCTTAGGATAGGGGACTTTGAGAGCCACAGAAGCATCCCACCTTGGGTCTTTACTTCAGCTGGACCCCTCAACATGGAGCAGCCAATCCCCTCCTCCCCTGTAGTTACTCTGTGTCCCACCAACCCAGGGTGCATCTGGAAGCCTCCACTACAGCAGCTAAGCAGAAGAGGGTCCCTCCCACATGGATATTGCCCAAGGAGGTCCTTATTCTGGCCACTGTGTCCCAGAGTGGGGGGTGGGGGGGCAGTGCATGTGTGTCTGTCTGTCTGTGTGTCTGAGGTGCTGAGCCCCACATGCTCTGCCCTGGGGGACACAGTAGCACAGGGGGAGGCATGACATGGTGTGGGTCAGGCCAGGCCCAGGGTGGGAAGGGGAATACTAATGGGCCCAGGGAACCAGGGACGGTTTTCCAAAAGGGCCCAGGGACCATGACGAGCCAACAGGAGAGGAAAGAGTTTGCTCAGAGGGTGAGTGACCTGCCCGAGGCCACACGGGCCAAGCTGGGCCCAGGCCCCGGACTCAGGTGGACTCATGGCCAGGTGTCCCCTCCCTTCTCTCGGGCAGAACCTCTTCGACAGCATCAAGAGCGAGCCCTTCTCCATCCCCGAGGACGATGGCAGTGACCTCACTCACACCTTCTTCAACCCGGACCGGGAGGGCTGGCTGCTCAAGCTGGGTGAGAGGCGACAGGCACAGGCCCTGCCACACGCTCATGCACGAGCGGCACACGCTGACACACTCAGGCACACAGGGCTGACGCATGCACATACGCTCACACGTGGCCTCAGGGTGGGGTCGGGAGTGTCCCAGGTCTGTCTGCCCCATCCACCCTTTCATCCATCGCTCTGTCCTGGGAACGAGGAGGCAGTGGGGGGATGCTGAGCTAGGGGCGGGATGCAGGGGCACAGACAGATCCGTAGACAAATGCTTCCCCTGCAGTTGAGTCTCTCCCCAGAGGGGTGGGGAGAGGAGTCTTAGTGGAAAGTGCCATTTGTTCAGGACCTACTAAGCATGGGCAAGGTGCTGGACCCTTGTACAGCCCGGCCTTCAGGTGGCCTTTGTGAGGAAGCCAAGGCTCAGTAAAGTGAGAGCATCTGTCCAAGGCCACACAGCCAGCAAGGGGCAAGTTTGAGGGGCAGAGGGTTTGTGTCCCTGAAGGAAGGGAGGGAGTGCAACAGGATGTGGCTCAGGAAAAGCCTCCCCCAAATGACTGGGGGCAGGGAGGGCCCCCACCCTGCAGGGAGCCACAGTGCTGCATGAGTGCTGCTGAGATGGGTGCTGCCATGTGAGTGCTACTGTTGTGGGTGCTGCTGTGGTGGGTGCTCCCTGGCGGGTGCTGCTGTGATGGGTGTTGCCATGGTGGGTGCTACTGTGGTGAGTGCTACAGTGGCAGCAGCTGCGAAGTCTAGCAGGAGAACCGCGGGACCCAGCCCTGTGCCCTGCCTCCTCCACACACACTCCTGGAAGCCTCTCCAGAACGGACAGCCCAGCCAGGGATAGTGGCCTTCGAAGGCAGGTGAAGAAAGACACCTCATGTCGAAGGAGGGGCCATGGCCTTGGCAACCTTCAGCATGCAGAGCCTCCTGCACTACTGTATACCAAGCATCGGGCCAGTCCTGCCCAATCCCCCCAGATGCCTGTTGGCGCCCTCTGTTTCTCCACGCCCATGCCCCAGTCTGTCCTTTTCCTACAGGCCACTCAGCCCCCTGTCTGCCCCAGCCCCTTGCTCTCAGCCCCAGGGAAGCCCTAAGTGACAGATCCCAACTCAGGCAGGGTTCTCCTGGCTTCAAACCTCAGCTCCCACACCCATGAGCTGAGTCAGGCTCCTCAGCTGCAGTGTCCATGGCTGTAAGATGGGGACAGTCATCCCTGGGAGGCTTAAATGTGACGCAAAATAGCCAAAGATTGAGCTCTGGAACTGGGACTCTAGGATTCAAACCTTAGCTCTGCTGCAGGACCTTGGACAGATGACTTAGCCTCTCTGTGCTTCGGTGTCCTCATCTGTAAAGTGGGGTTAAAAATGGTCCCCTCCTCATGGGTGGTTTTGGG
>NW_007726638.1:554556-565185 GCF_000696425.1 Galeopterus variegatus | reverse complement strand
TCAGCTGCAGTGTCCATGGCTGTAAGATGGGGACAGTCATCCCTGGGAGGCTTAAATGTGATGCAAAATAGCCAAAGATTGGGCTCTGGAACTGGGACTCTAGGATTCAAACCTTAGCTCTGCTGCAGGACCTTGGACAGATGACTTAGCCTCTCTGTGCCTCGGTGTCCTCATCTGTAAAGTGGGGTTAAAAATGGTCCCCTCCTCATGGGTGGTTTTGGGGATCAGTAAGTAAATGTTTTTAAAAACCTCTAGAACAGTGCTTGGCAAATGAAAGATGGACTGCTTAGCACAGTGTCGGGCAGGGCACAGGCTAAGGGCTGAACCAAGGAGGGACCACAGCCAGAAAGACCAGGGACTGGCCAGGCGCTGTTCCAGGTCCTGATCATGGAGGAGCCCCAAGTGTCTGGTCAAGCAGTGCAGGGGACACCTGGGGTGATGGGACCCACTAAGGTTTTTGTGTGAGGAAGGGACAGATGTAGGGGAAAGTGTGGTGGGTGAGGGGCTAGGGGGCTTGGTGGGGGACCTGCTCTTCCACAGAGGGGGTGTCAGCGACCCAGGAGGAGGAGGCCTGACCTGCTGCACTACTGGCCTCTTGCAGGGGGCCGCGTGAAGACATGGAAACGGCGCTGGTTCATCCTGACCGACAATTGCCTCTACTACTTCGAGTTCACCACTGTAAGCAGGGGTCCCAGCAGCCTTACCCTGCCCCTACCCTTCTCTCAAAGCTCCCTTCCCAACCCCCATTAAGCAGTCGACTAACAGAGCTTGAGACCCTTTAAGATCATTCAGTCTGCCTCCATGCCCATTTTACAGATGGGGAAAACTAAGGTACAAAGAGGAAGAGGGGCTTGGCTGAGGTCCAAGGCAGAGCCTCGGCTTAAAGTTGGGTCTCCGAACCCCTAGCCAGAACTCTTCACATGCTGCTCCCCTCCATGGCTGGACAGAGTCTGGGAAGATGGGCACACTGCTCTTTAAGTCTGGGAAGCCCTCCAAGTTGACTCCCTGCCCTTGGCCTCACAGCTCCATTTGCTGACCCTGACCTTCCTTCCCCTGCAGGACAAGGAGCCACGAGGAATCATACCCCTCGAGAACCTCTCAGTGCAGAAGGTGGACGACCCCAAGAAGCCAGTACGTGTCGGGGTGGGGGGCCCCAAGGCCAGAGCTGCTGGGGAGTTTCCTAAACAGGGTGGGAGAGGGTAGCCAGGCTGGGCTCCCCAAGAGTCTGGGCCATGACCATTCCCATCCCACTTTCTGTGTGGCCGGGGCTTCCCTCCCTCTCCCTCCTGGGGCCGTGGACCCTGGGGATGGGTCAATGTCAACAAAGGGCATGGTCTCAGTTGTCTTACAGAGCCTGACTCTGACTCTGGCTGGGTGACCTTGAGTAAGCCCCTGCTCCTTTCCAAGCCTCAGTTTCCCCATCTATCACATGGAGATTTTAGAGAGAATGGTGGATTTAGGCCGAGCCTGGCATCTGGCTAGTGCTCAGTGTGGGTAGTAGCAGCTCCTGTCCCCTCCCCTGTCATGGGAAGCAGGCCTGCTGGGGATGGGGGTGTCCTGCTGGGCATGGGTATTGCCCAAGTGTCTCCTCCACCCACCCCTGCCCCGCCCTCGCCTGGCCACCTCCCCACAGTTCTGCCTGGAACTCTACAACCCCAGCAGCCGGGGCCAGAAGATAAAGGCCTGCAAGACAGACGGCGACGGGAAAGTGGTGGAGGGCAAGCATGAGTCATACCGGATCTCGGCCACCAGCGCCGAGGAGCGCGACCAGTGGATCCAAGCCATCCGGTAAGGGGTGGCTGGGCCGTGGGGACCCTGCTTCTTTTGGGTCTCATTTCCTTTTCTGTAAAGGGGGCTAACTCCAGAATCTCTCTCCTGTTACTGGCAGGCAAATCCCTTCCACTCATATTCCGTGGGCACTTCCTGAGTGCCTGGCACCACAACAGGTCCTGGGACCCAGGGGAGGGAGAGGCTGACTTCACAGGGTTGTGGGAGGGTCCAACCAGGTGCTTCATGGAAGCGCTTGCCCAGCACCTGGCACTCAGCAAGTGCTCACAATGGGCCGGCCCAGTGGCGCACTGCGCTAGTGCACCACTTGGGAAGCACGGTTGCGCTCCCGCCAAGGGTTCGGATCCCACATACGGACCGGTTCCCGCTCACTGGCTGNGGAGCGCGACCAGTGGATCCAAGCCATCCGGTAAGGGGTGGCTGGGCCGTGGGGACCCTGCTTCTTTTGGGTCTCATTTCCTTTTCTGTAAAGGGGGCTAACTCCAGAATCTCCCTCCTGTTACTGGCAGGCAAATCCCTTCCACTCATATTCCGTGGGCACTTCTTGAGTGCCTGGCACCACACCAGGTCCTGGGGCCCAGGGGAGGGAGAGGCTGACTTCACAGGGTTGTGGGAGGGTCCAACCAGGTGCTTCATGGAAGCGCTTGCCCAGCACCTGGCACTCAGCAAGTGCTCACAAATGGTGCTCTTGTTAGCATCGCCGTCGGAGGCAGCCCTGGGAAGGACCTGGTGGAGGTGGGAGGGCCAGTGTGGGCACAGACAATAGGGCCAATCAGTGGGTGGCCCACCTAGACAGCATCCCAGGATCCAGGCGAGGCTGGGCAGTGTGGGGGCTGAGGCTGCAAGGCCATGGTCGCCATGGTGACAAGCTTTGTTTCTCCTGGGAACAATGGGGAGCCATAGACTGGTAAATAGGGAGGGGTGTGGCCAGGTGAGAAAGGCCACAGAGTGGGGGCTGATTCTGAGGTGTCAATATGGGCAATGGAGGGAAAGATGTTGTCATCACCGTCCAGGTGAGAGATGCTGATGTGGCCACTGACTAGGGAGAGAAGCAGGGAGGGCATGCCCGGTAATGGGCAAGATGACAAACTTTCTCAGGGCCTGTGGGAGACATTGGCAAGGCAAGACCTTTGGGAGGAAGACAGGAGTGGTCGCTGGGCTGGGGACCGTGTCCCAGGGACTTACGGGGTCTTTTCACTCAGGCCTCACAATAGCTGTGAGAGGCTGCCAGGCCAGACCCATTCCCATCTCCATTTTGCAAATGAGGAAACTGAGGCCCAGAGAAGGGAGGGACTTGCCCAGAGCCACACAGCTGGTGAGGGGCCGGTCTGCTGGCTGCACCCCGGGCTGTTTCCACCTCCTTCTGAGAGTCTCTAATGAGAGTCTGAAGAGGGACCCAGGGACACTTTGAGGCAGAATTCCAAGACTCTCAGCTCCTGATCCAAGGCCTCACCCTCACTGGCCCTGTGATGGGATCTGGGCTAGGCTAGCAAGGCTGGACTCACCTGGCTCGGTCCTTGTCTGAAGAGGGACCCAGGGACACTTTGAGGCAGAATTCCAAGACTCTCAGCTCCTGATCCAAGGCCTCACCCTCGCTGGCCCTGTGATGGGATCTGGGCTAGGCTAGCAAGGCTGGACTCACCTGGCTCGGTCCTTGTTGGGGTCACCTGGCCCTTCTCCTGTGGTAGAGCAGGCCAACACCTCCCTGGGAGCCCTATGCCCCTAATGACAAGCCCTGGGAGACCAGACCCCCTCGATGGCCAGTCCAGCCTTGAAGTCTCTTCTATTTTTATTCCAGAGCCAGCATCACCCGTGTCCCCTTCTATGACCTGGTCTCTGCTCGGAAAAAGAAGATTGCCAGCAAGCAGTGAGCTTCCTAGGAGGTGGTGCTGGGGGCCTATGTCCTGGGAACCAGGTGGCCTGTGGTACCTGGAGACCCACCTCCCCAGCACAGACAACCTCACTCTCCCTAGTTACTTGGAACTGACCATATTTGGGGAGGCAGAGCTCAGCTGGGCGAGTGGGAACCTCAGAGTTCCCAGAGTTGCAATCTGGCCTCCTGGCCCTCGGCATGCAGCCACTGCCAGGAAAAGCCCCAAGAACCCTGCCCTAAGTCCACTACAGTAAAGGGAGAGGAAAGCAGCCAGAGAGACCAGCCCCAGAACCCGGCACCCTGTCTTCTCTCTCGACTTCTGTGTCCTCATCTCTGAAATGGTTCTTTGCATCTGAAATGCTCTCAGCCTTCAAAGTAGGGGAGGCCCCATGGGCTCCCTGAGAGCTTCCTGCCCATGACCAGGTTCCTCCTTCTGCTCAGGGGACAGGACACTGCTATAGCGAGCCCCTCCCCTGTCCTCAGACTGGGCTTGGCCCTCCCTGCCTGAGCAAGGCTCAGCACACACACAGCTCAGACCCACAGACAGGACCCCCAAGCACCATGACCCCTGGCCTAGGAGCCCAGACCCCACAGTCTCCATCTGACTCACTGTGTGCCCTCTGCCAAGTCATGCCCCTTCTCTGGTTCTTGCAAAACTGCAGTATTTGGACTAGAAATGTCTCAGCCTCTGCTAGCTCTGTGCTCCAGCTTCCAGCTGGAGATGACAGCACTTGTCACTGAGCAGGGGCAGACTCTGGATTGAAGAAGGCTGCTGGGGAGAGGAGGGTGGAGTGGCCTCCACCTTCAAGGATTCCATTTAGGGCAAAAGAGCAGGTGGGACCCTTCAAGGAAATGACAGAGAGCATCGAAGACAGATGGGACTCCGGCAGGATGGGTGCTACAACAAAGAAGCCAAGAAGAGTGAGCTTGCGGGCTGTGGTTACTAGGAGGGCTGCATGGAGGCAGTGGCTGAGCCAGCGAGCAATGCAGGCTCCTGCTTGGAGTGGCAGAGTCTTGGCCACAGCTTCCAGCTAGACCAGCAGTCCCAGCATCCCAAGACCCTCTGCAGCAGCAGCAGCAGAGTAGAGCTGACTTCCCAGTACTCGGGCGGGCAGTTCTGTCTCCAGGGAGGCCTGGCCTGGAGGAGGATTTCACTAATCGGCTTTTTCTCAGAAGCTCTTTTCACCCCCTCACACGGGCCCCGGGAGAGACCCTGGAGGGAAGTTTCTTGGCAAGGGAGCAGGAAACGGGGTTTCCTCTGCCCCACGCCAGCCTGAGTGGGTGAGGGGAGCAAGTGGATTCCCAGGAGGAACAGCAGCTCACCAGGCATCCCCTCCCCGCCACACACACGTGCACACCTTCATGGGGCCAGGATGGAGTGGCTGGCTTGTGAGGTGGTGAGATCTCTGTCTCTGGAGGTGTGCAAGCACCTGGTAGTGATATTGCACCAGAGAAGGGCTGGGTTGGGCATCTACAGAAGGAGGCCTTGCTGGACATTTGAGGACTTCCAGACTCATGTCAGCCTGTGAGCTGAGCCCCACCTCTGCTGACCCATTTGGCTGGTGAAGGGGCAGCCAAGGGTCGTGGAAGGAACACTGGGATGGGAGTCAGGGGGGGTCCAAGGTCCTCTCCTGCCTCTGGCACATACTGGCTGTGTGACCTTAGTCCACTGCCCCTCTCTGGTCCTCAGCTTCCTCCCCAACATTGAGCTGGTGGGATCAGTGATTTTCTGGGCATGAGTAGCTGTTCTGGGAATCACAGAAAAGAGAATAAAACTCATGATCCAACTCGTGAGTGGACTCCGTGCCCTTCATGATCTGTGTGCCATCCTTGACCCCACCCTGGCCTTTCACCTTCGTCCTTTTCCCACCTGAGGGAAGGAAAGCCAGACAGGGAAGAGTGGGTGCTCAGAGGGCCTGGAACCTCATCCTCAGGACACTAGACTACCATGCTGGACAGGGGAAGCCCTCAGGGGCTGGACTTGCAACAAGGCTCTCTCAGAGCACAGGCAACCCTGGGCGGGTTCTGCCAAGCCCAGGGAGAGGCAAAAGAACTTTCCAACAGGCAGCCTTGTCTAAAAATGGAAAGAGCTGCTGCCTTGGGAGATAGGTAACAAGTTCCCTGTCTCTAGAGGGATGCCAGAACAGGCTGCTCCCATGATCACTGGTGGGTGACAGAGGAGCTTGAATTCAGTAACCTTCATTCATTCATACTTCCCACAAGTATCTATTGAGCATCTACAGTACACCAGGCACTGTTCCAGGCACTGGTACAACAAGACAGCACAGCAAGAGAAACAATCAACAGAGTAAAAAAACAACCAACAGAGTGGGAGAAAATATTTTCAAAATATACATCTGACAAAGGATTCATATCCAGAATATACGAGGAACTCAAAGAACTTTACAACAAAAAAAAACAAATAACCCAATTAAAAAATGGGCAAAGGGGCTGAACAGGCATTTCTCAAAGGAAGATTCATGAATGGCCAACAGACACATGAAAAAATCCTCAATATCACTCAACATCCGGGAAACGCAAATCAAAACCACACTGAGATACCATCTCACCCCCGTTAGGATGGCTAACATGCAAAAGACTGAGAATGATAAGTGCTGGAGAGATTGTGGAGAAAAAGGAACTCTTATCCACTGTTGGTGGGGCTGCAAAATGGTGCAGCCTTTATGGAAAATGGTATGGAGGTTCCTCAAACAATTGTAGATAGATCTACCATATGACCCAGCTATCCCAGTGCTGGGAATATGCCCAGAGGAATGGAAATCATCCTGCTGAGGGGATACCCGTACCCCAGTGTTTGTTGCAGCTTTATATACAATAGCCAAGAGTTGGAACCAGCCCAAATGTCCATCATCTGATGAGTGGATACGGAAACTATGGTATATCTACGCAACAGAATTCTACTCTGCTATAAAAAAAGAACAAAGGGCCAGCCCGGTGGCACACTCAGTAGAGTGTGGTGCTTGGGAGCGTGGCGGCACTCCCGCCGAGGGTTCGGATCCCATATAGAGACTGGTCCGCTCACTGGTTGAGCGCGGTCCGGGCGTAACACCGAGGGTTGCGATCCCGTTACCGGTCACGAAAAAAGACAAAAAGGAAAAAAAAAAAAAGAACAAAATACTACCATTCACAACAATATGGATGGATTAGAGAAAATTATATTAAGTGAAACAAGCCAGGCACAGAAAGAGAAATACCACATGTTCTCACTTATTTGTGGGAGCTAAAAATTAAATAAATAAATAAACACACAAACAAATAAAGGGTCGGGGGGGGGAGAAGACAGAATCACCACAAAAATTCCTTGAACTATTTAAGTCAAGTGCGCAGATACAATGTGGAGGGGGAGGGGAGGGGGTGGAGAGGAACAGGTAAAGGGGCACAAAAATCAAATACAATGTATTTTGAGAAGTAAAATTAAATTAAATTTTTTTTAAAAGATGAAAGAATTGATAAAGAAAAAAAAGAATCCTTGCCCACATGGGGCTCACATCCTGGTGGTCCTGAATTCTAGGACTCTAGGCAGCCCCCTTAGGATATGTAGGGCACCAAAGTCACCCCCACGCCCTAACCCAGTCCCCTGCCTGAAATTCCACTATTGGAGTCACTCCTTGAAGACCTTAAGGAACTGAAGTGGTTTACTTTACCCACACATTCTTTCATTCAGCCGATGCTTATTGAGCACTTACTATGTGTCAGTGTCCATGCACAGAGCCAGGGATCCAAAGATGATTGGGAAAAAGCCCTGTCCCTCAAAAGGAGCCCAGGTCTAGAGGGAGAGACAGGCAACACCCAGTTACAGCTCAGGCTGACACATGTTGTTACAGAGGGGGCAGTGGGGGGCTGGGCTGGGCAGGGGGCAATCTAGGGAGGCTTCTCAGAGGAGGAGTGCCTTAGTGTTGGCAGCCGGGCCTTTGAAAGGACACACACCTGATAGTGCAGTGAGCTCACCTCATGTCTGCCCCCCACTGAACTGTGAGGTCCTCGGGGTAAGGCTGTGCACTAACTCAGCACCTGGCACATGGTAGGTGCACAGTAATTGCGGGTTCAACTGAAGTTAACTGATAAAAGGCCCTCTGGGCCTCAGCATCAGCAGGTGCAAATGTCTGGAGGCAAAGGGAACCATAAGAATGCTGGTGCTGCTAAGGGACGGGGCGTGACCGGAGAGGCGGGCAGGGCCACATCACAGTCTGAACTGGCAGAGTCTAGCTCTGACTTACTGGCCCAGGCCCCAGACCCCCTTACCCTTCCCCGGGCAGCCTCTGCCCACCTTCGCCCCATTCTGCCACTCCCCATTCTGGGCAGCAGGGGGCTCCCACCACACGTGGATGAGCAGTTCCTATGCTGCAGGAAACAGGCTGCCAGGCCCGGCTGTCCCTTGCAGGGATGGGGCCCCTGTCCAGAGTAGAGCCCCGGCTTGGGCATCCTAGAGGGGAGGCACCTGGTCTACTAGGGCCTGTGGGCTCAAGCAGCCCAACAGACACTCACGGACATAGATGAGCACGAGCCTCCTCCACCCTTCATACTGGGCACCACCCCTGCCCAGCCTGGAGTCAGGAGACTCACCCTCTTGTGATTTCTGGCTGTGGGACCCTGAACTAGTTGCTTACCTTCTCTGGATGTGATTTTCCTGCCTGAGGGGTTGGGCCAGATGAGTTCCATGGCACAGACCTTTAATGGAGACTTCCACGTACAAGGGGGTCTCAGGCATGGTTACAATGCAGCTTCTGCCATGGGAGGGATGGTGGTGGGTAGAGGCAGGGAGGCAAGTGCCACAAAAGCCACTTCCTGGGAGAGACCACAGCGGGCAGCAATGAAAGCCACCCAGAGGGCCTGGGTGCAAGGCCCAGATCTACCCTGTGTTATAAGCGAGTTTTCTAAGCTCTCTGAGCTTCAGATTTCCCATCTATAAAATGGGAATAATTAAATATATGCAAAATGCTTAGAATGGTGTTGGGCAGCCACCGGGGTCATGTTAAGTGCTGCTGTTATTATCATCATTATCACAAGGCAGACTGTGCACATGCTCTCATGGAAATACAGAAGAGCCTGGCACCATTGGAGGAGGAAAAATTCACAGATGAGGGGCAGGGGGTGGAGATCTGGGCAGAGGTGCCTGTGAAAGATAAGTCAAGTGGAGGCCTGGTCCTTCTAGCCAGCCAGTGGGGCCAGTAGGAGGCAGAACAAGGATGCAGGACGGGCAAGGTGTTTCTGGGACCCCCTTGGGCCCCAAACACAAGCCCAAGTGACCAAGCAGATGTGAGGTGGAGGGAGGCCGGGTGCTAGCAGGGGCTGAGCAGCATGCACAGTAGTGCAATCCCTACATCTTGGAGGCTGCTGCTCTGACTGCATGAAGCTCTTACTGGGGCATCCAGTAACACGGCAGCTGAATGGAGGACATCCCAGCACAGGGGAGGACAAGCCTGGCACAGGATGCCCTGGGGTGGAGTAGGAGAGGGCAAGGGGGTCTCTAAGGAGGCAAAGTGGGCCCCTGTCAGGCACCAGGGAGGAGTTCCTCCATCCTGAGGCCTGGTACCCAGAGCTGGCACTGGGGCCCTGCACTGGATGCCAGGGGGCAGGAAACGAGGGCTGGCAGCCTGGAGTAGAGCGGCAGGTGTGTGAGACCTGGAGAAATTGATTTATTAGGGACGGTGAAAGGAGCTAAATATGTTTGCCTGCTCAGTGATGACTCAGGTGTTCCCCAGGGGTCTGCAAGGGTGAGCACCAAAGAATCAAACACGGGCCTCCTCCCACCAGAGCACTGCCAGCCTTGAGCCCCTCTTTCCCTGCAATGGGAGGGTCACCCCGAGTGTCCTGAGAGCCTGGCCTCTGAGGGGCACCAGAGACCCAGCCACTCCAGCCTGCATGCCCCACCCCACCCCAAGAGACTTCCCATGTAGAATGGCTGAAGAACAAAACCTCGGAGTGACACGTCTGATCAAAATCCCAGCCTTGCCCCAAACAGCTTTGTGATCTTGGACAAGTGGCTGACCCTCTCTGGACCCTATTCACCAGGGAAGACCCATCCCCACCGAGCCAGGCCCCATTTCCCCCTCCCAGTCTGGCAATCTCCCATCCTGTTCGGCTTCTTTCAGCAGCTGAGCACAGCCTCCTCTGCCTGAAATCCACCAACCGCCCTCCAGGAGAAAAGCCAGACTCCACAGGGCCTCGTTCGGGGAGAACACGCTCTTCCAGTGCCGGTCCCAGGCACTGGGCTCCGGAAGAAACACGGATGAATCACAGTCTGCAGGCCAGAGGCAGGGCAGGCAGAGGAGGGGAAATGACCCCGTAGGGCAAGCGCAGGGGCTACAGTAGGGAAGGATGTGGGAAAGGGCCTGAGGGCTGGGTGGGAGGGGCATGGGGGTCGACACGGCCAGGCAGTGAGGGAGGACATTCCTGATGGAGGGACTGCTGGGGAAACACATGAAGCCCCCACACGGCAGTTTGGCACATTTGGGGAGTGGCGAACTGCTTGGTGGGCCACAGCAGGACTTGGAATGGAACAGAAGGGGGACCAGACTGGCCAGCCTGAGCAGTTAGACTTTATCAGGATGGCAGCGGGGAGCTGGGGAAGTGTTCGGAGCTGGAGAGAGACTCACTTAGAGGCTGCTTGGGGTGGTCCCACAGGCCACTTGTGGGGACGTGGGGAGCAGCCACAGGGGGCTGGAGGAGGCCAGTGAGGGCTGGGCAGTGGCTGGACAGGAGCGGCACGAGCACGAGGCGGAGGAAGAGGACAGAGGCTTGCGGCACCCCAAAGCTGAGGCTTATGGGAGGATGAGGGCAGTTCCCCCAACAGCCGGGAGGGCCGGCAGGACCTCCAGGTGAAGACCTTCAGTCCACGTTAGACAAGGCCCCAGCGCTCGGCAGAAAGCCCTCCCCACCTCCCCGTCTGTCTGCCCCCTCTTATCGCCTTCTCTTCGGTGTCTCAGCTTTCCCATTTGCCCCTCCCT
>NW_007726638.1:538598-553587 GCF_000696425.1 Galeopterus variegatus | reverse complement strand
CACCCCTCCCCACTCCACCCCCATCTCCATCCCCACCCCCCACCTTCTTGGTCATCCAGTCCTGGGCCAATGGTGTATTGGCAAGCACCAGGGTCCTGGTGTCCTCCTGCAAACCTGGGTTCGAATCCTAGCTCCCCCTTACCGACTGTGTGGCTCTGGGCCAGATACTCCACTATCTCTGGACCTCGCTTTCTCAACTCTTGCTGCTGGAGGCTATGGTGCCCACCAGATGTCATGGGCCCCAGTGTCCCAGGATGACCTGATAGTACAGCTGGGAGACAGGAGGCTACTCGAACCTCAGGCGTGCCCTGGAAGAAGAGGCAGAAACTTCTATGGGTCACTGAAGTCCCTGCCCTTTCCAAGTGCACCTAGACCCTGGCTTCTCATGGATCCACAGTGCAGGGCAGGGGCTGCTGCAGTGGGAGTGGTGGGGAGGCCCCTGCCACCTTTTGCCCACGAAGGAGATACTTAACCTTGGAGGTCTCCCTTTATTTTTTCCTGTGAGTTCTTCACAGCAGGTGACCCTCGAAACTAGCCCACAAAGATCCAGTGTTCCAGATTTGACCCAGACACTCCTGCTCCCCCCTGCCACGATGCCCAGCATCAATGTGTCATGGCCAAAGCCACCAATCACGGAGCACTCAGTACTGCCAGGGTCTCTGCCCACAAATTCCTTCCAATTTCCCAACACTCTCCAAAGTGGATACCAGTGTGCCCACTTTACAGACAAGAACTCTGAGGCTCACTCTGGCCCAGCCAAGAAGAGCCAGCAGGGAACCAAGGCCATCTGATGTGAAACTGATGTAGATTTAGGGGGGCCACAATCTTGTCATCCAGAATGCGGCCCTTCTGAGAGTGCTCAAGTGCTGGATTCAAGGTGATGGCTGGACAATAGGAGTCAACCAGGCCTTCCCCAGGTTCCCCAAGGCATATGGTCACCCTAGAGACTGGACATATCCACAAGAGCCCAGCAAGAGAGCAGGGTCACCCTGGGTGGCCCTGTGGACTGAATGGAATGTGGCCCGTGGCTGCCTTATCCTGGAAAAGAAAAGGGAGGCTGTTTTATCCAGAGTGGATTGGGCTCCAGCTCTCTACCACCACCTAACTCCAACAAGCTCTTCTTTATGAGCCCCACTCCCACCCCCAGTCCTGCCCCAAAGTGGCATGGTGTGGACTGATAACAAATCTGGTGAGCCTGGTCTACCCCATGCCTCTAGCAGATACCAGCTGTCACTATTATATTCTTGATGGGGTCTCCCTTGGGCTGGCTGAGAGTGAGGGCTCTGGACAGAACTACCCATGGTAACAGGGGCTGTCCATCCATCCTCCCAGAAGCAGTTGAAGCCCTCCTCCTGCAGGAGGACACTGACCACCCCAACCCCCAGGGCTCCCTGAAGACTCCAGAGGTTTCAGAAAAACAGGTGTGCTAGCCCCAGAACCTCCAAAGGAGACTCAGCAGCTGATTTTGTCCCAATCTTATGTGTTCACAGTTTGGCTTTTGGCGAGCTGAATTCATGGTCTGGAGCTGCCAGGCTCAAGAAAGGGTGTAAGCCTTTGTTCTGCTGCTGGACTCCCAGGCCCTCTCCTCTTCAACTTCTCTCTGTTTCTGCACAGGGACCTCCAGCCCCATCCAGGAATGCCTTGGCCCATGAAATCATCCTGTCCCTTCCTTCAAGAGGAAACTGAAGCTCACAGAGGTTAAGGCACATGCCCTAGGTCATCCAACACAGAGGCTCCATGAGGAAGACAGAGGCAGAAGGCACCAATATTTATCGAACATACTTCATCTCATCGGACCCTCCCAGTAGCCCACAAGCTAGACAGGATTACTCGCATTTAATAGATGAGGAGGTGGAGGCTCAGAGAGTTTGACTTGACCAGAGTCGCAGGGTCGAGAAGTGGCATGTGATCACATTAAGACATGGACCCAGCAACTGGCAGGGAGGCTGCAGCGGAAGTGGAGGATTAATTCTGTGACCTTTGTAGTCCTTTAGATCCTTCGAGGCTAAAGCTTAACTCTCTTTTCTTTCTCTCTCCCCTAAGGGATTTTCATTTAATAAATAGGACCCAGCAACTGGCAGGGAGGCTGCAGCGGAAGTGGAGGATTAATTCTGTGACCTTTGTAGTCCTTTAGATCCTTTGAGGCTAAAGCTTAACTCTCTTTTCTTTCTCTCTCCCCTAAGGGATTTTCATTTAATAAATAAGAGCCCAGAGAGGACCCACTTTTGATCCAAAGAAAACATTTTTAATAAAATGTCCCCCATTAAAAAAAATAATAATAAAGCATGCTCATTGTAGAAAATTAGAAATGCAATGAAGAGGAAAAAAAAACTTAGACCCAGAATTCTTTTACTTGATACTATAAACATTTCAGAATATTTCCAGCACACCCAGATGCTTTATGTGTTACATCTCTGCAGTGATAGAGCAAATACAATTTTGTAACCTGTGTCTGCCTTAATACCAAAGACTACCCATGTCCCCATGTGTACCAGTCAGGGCAGTTAGGTCACACTGTGGTAACAACCCCAAAATCTCAGTGGCTTCACTCACAACAAGAGGTTATGTCTTGCTCACACTGCGTGCCCAGTGGAAGATTAGAGGGGGCTGGTCTCTGCTTATCACAGTCACTCAGGGACCCAGCCTGAGGAGGCATCATCCTGACATGGGCTGCCAGGAGCACTGTCTGGGTGTGACATATCACTTCCGCTCACATTTCATTGGCCAAAGCAAGTCACAAGGCCACCTAACATCAAGGGGAGAGGAAGTACCATCCCAGCACCCAGCAAGAAGCGAGAACAGAAATACTTGGTGTGCAGCACTCATGCCCATTATACCCAAAGTGGCCAGTTGTCCCCATTTGCTCAGGACCGAGTCTGGAACACAAGACTTCTAGTGCTAAAACTGGGAGAGTCACGGGCAAGCCAGAGAGTTGTCCACTCTCCTTGCTCCATGTTCTCTATCCTCCCCATACTCACTTCTTAAAACTGCACAGCAGCCGTCTTGCAGGGGAGTCATAGCTGAGTCTCCCCAATCTCCTGTTGCTGGAGATTTAGATTGCTTCCAGTTTTACGCGTTTATAAACACATCGTCATATATCTTCATGAATAAAACCTTGTCCACATGGCTTCTCAGAGGTGCGATTACTGGCATTTTTCAGGGTCAGATATCTATTGTCCATATGTAATTCAAAACAGTGGACCCAACACCACTTGCCTTCTACAGCATCAGGTGCCGACTTCGGGACTCTCACCTGGAGCCCCGAGCAATAGTTCTCAAACTGTAGTGTCCGAATCACCTGGAAAGCTGTTAGAACAGGCTGCTGGCCCCACCCCCAGAGTTTCTGATTGAGTAGGTCTGGGGTGCGGCCTAATCATTTGCTTTTCTAACATGCCCCCCGGTAACATTGGTCCTTTGAGAACTACTGGCCTCAATTAATTGGTTAAATACCCCAGCTTTGTAACCTGACAGGTGACTGCTCAGCTACTCACCAGCTGTGTAACCTTGAGCAAATTATGTAATTAACCCCTCTTAGCCTCAGTTTTCTCATCTGTGAATTGGAGCTACTGTGAGGATTAGTGTACCTGACTCTTGGAGAGCTCTTAAAGGACTTCGGGGAGTGTAACAAGAGTTCACTTAAAGATTCAGTTATTCATGGGCCGGCCCGTTGGCGCACTGCTACAGTGCGCCGCTTGGGAGCGCAGCGGCGCTCCTGCCGAGGGTTCGGATCCCACATACAGACCGGTTCCCACTCACTGGCTGAGCGAGGCGCGGGTGCAGCACTCAGGGTTGCGATCCCGTTGCCGGACACGAAAAAAGACAAAAAGGAAAAAAAAAAAAGATTCAGTTATTCAGCAGTAGATTAAATAGCTTCATGTTTTAAAATATTNAGAGAGTTTGACTTGACCAGAGTCGCAGGGTCGAGAAGTGGCATGTGATCACATTAAGACATAGACCCAGCAACTGGCAGGGAGGCTGCAGCGGAAGTGGAGGATTAATTCTGTGACCTTTGTAGTCCTTTAGATCCTTCGAGGCTAAAGCTTAACTCTCTTTTCTTTCTCTCTCCCCTAAGGGATTTTCATTTAATAAATAAGAGCCCAGAGAGGACCCACTTTTGATCCAAAGAAAACATTTTTAATAAAATGTCCCCCATTAAAAAAATAATAATAAAGCATGCTCATTGTAGAAAATTAGAAATGCAATGAAGAGGAAAAAAAAACTTAGACCCAGAATTCTTTTACTTGATACTATAAACATTTCAGAATATTTCCAGCACACCCAGATGCTTTATGTGTTACATCTCTGCAGTGATAGAGCAAATACAATTTTGTAACCTGTGTCTGCCTTAATACCAAAGACTACCCATGTCCCCATGTGTACCAGTCAGGGCAGTTAGGTCACACTGTGGTAACAACCCCAAAATCTCAGTGGCTTCACTCACAACAAGAGGTTATGTCTTGCTCACACTGCGTGCCCAGTGGAAGATTAGAGGGGGCTGGTCTCTGCTTATCACAGTCACTCAGGGACCCAGCCTGAGGAGGCATCATCCTGACATGGGCTGCCAGGAGCACTGTCTGGGTGTGACATATCACTTCCGCTCACATTTCATTGGCCAAAGCAAGTCACAAGGCCACCTAACATCAAGGGGAGAGGAAGTACCATCCCAGCACCCAGCAAGAAGCGAGAACAGAAATACTTGGTGTGCAGCACTCATGCCCATTATACCCAAAGTGGCCAGTTGTCCCCATTTGCTCAGGACCGAGTCTGGAACACAAGACTTCTAGTGCTAAAACTGGGAGAGTCACGGGCAAGCCAGAGAGTTGTCCACTCTCCTTGCTCCATGTTCTCTATCCTCCCCATACTCACTTCTTAAAACTGCACAGCAGCCGTCTTGCAGGGGAGTCATAGCTGAGTCTCCCCAATCTCCTGTTGCTGGAGATTTAGATTGCTTCCAGTTTTACGCGTTTATAAACACATCGTCATATATCTTCATGAATAAAACCTTGTCCACATGGCTTCTCAGAGGTGCGATTACTGGCATTTTTCAGGGTCAGATATCTATTGTCCATATGTAATTCAAAACAGTGGACCCAACACCACTTGCCTTCTACAGCATCAGGTGCCGACTTCGGGACTCTCACCTGGAGCCCCGAGCAATAGTTCTCAAACTGTAGTGTCCGAATCACCTGGAAAGCTGTTAGAACAGGCTGCTGGCCCCACCCCCAGAGTTTCTGATTGAGTAGGTCTGGGGTGCGGCCTAATCATTTGCTTTTCTAACATGCCCCCCGGTAACATTGGTCCTTTGAGAACTACTGGCCTCAATTAATTGGTTAAATACCCCAGCTTTGTAACCTGACAGGTGACTGCTCAGCTACTCACCAGCTGTGTAACCTTGAGCAAATTATGTAATTAACCCCTCTTAGCCTCAGTTTTCTCATCTGTGAATTGGAGCTACTGTGAGGATTAGTGTACCTGACTCTTGGAGAGCTCTTAAAGGACTTCGGGGAGTGTAACAAGAGTTCACTTAAAGATTCAGTTATTCATGGGCCGGCCCGGTGGCGCACTGCTACAGTGCGCCGCTTGGGAGCGCAGCGGCGCTCCTGCCGAGGGTTCGGATCCCACATACAGACCGGTTCCCACTCACTGGCTGAGCGAGGCGCGGGTGCAGCACTCAGGGTTGCGATCCCGTTGCCGGACACGAAAAAAGACAAAAAGGAAAAAAAAAAAAGATTCAGTTATTCAGCAGTAGATTAAATAGCTTCATGTTTTAAAATATTTGTTAATTTGAATGGAATTGCATTCATTAGAATTTCTATTCCTTTTATATGAGTGGGAATGGATTTTTTCCATGCAGTAGTTAAGCACTTGTGTTTCCTTTCTAGTGTGAAGCATCTGCTCCTGCCCTTTGCTGGTTTACCTGCAGGTTTCTCTGCCTTTCCTCATGGTCTGTCTGGGCTTGTTATAGAGCAAAGATAACAAACCCCCATGGTCATTCTTGTTTGCTGCAAAGATTTTGCCAAGGTTGCTGCTTGCCTTTCTAGTGGGGCCATTTTTCTGGCTTACAGAGTGGCCAAATCCATCTGACTTCTCCATTTTTATCTCCTCTATCACCTTTAAGCTTAGATTGTAGCCCTTCTCCAGAGTGGGACAAATAAAAGGAATTGGATTTTGAATGATGGGGTTTTCTACACCTTAAAGGTTGCAGGGAAGGGGAGGGTGCCCGGTCTCACCTCAAACCCTCTGGTCATGATATAAGGCATCCTCAGGAACTGGGGGCCTCTCAGCACCACAGCACCGCCCCCCCACCATCAGCTCTGCCCCAGATGTAGCCACGTTGTCTCTCTCCCCATCTGCAAAGTCACCCTCCAGAGAGGCTCAGGGCAGTCCGGAACTGGACGGGGCCACCGGAAGGTCAAGCCCTCCATCCTCGAGCTGGAGACAGGATGACCAAAGGTTTGAGAACTGGCTATAGGCTATTTGGACAACCCCCGGGTCAGATCTCTTCTCGACCTCTTTGGCCTTGAGATTAGCCTGAGTCTCTGTTCTTTCATCTATAAAATGGTTGTGATCAAGCCCAGGTCTATGGAAGGATTTAAGCAGCGCTGGGAGCCAAGTAAGTGCTCAATAAATGCGGCTTGTTGGTATGCCCAGTTCCGTTCCAAGACGCTGGCATGAGCCCCACAGACTTCTCCTCTGTTTGGGCTAAAAATATCCAGAACCTCAGACCTCACATCTCCAGGGCTCTGCGGAAATGAACGCCAGGGGCCCAAAGCTCTCCCCAGCCCAGGCTTCTGAGCACGACCCCTCCAGCTGCAGCTCAGGCCATCAGCCCTGCGCGGGAACAGTGCTCCTGGGTTCCCGGGCTAGAAAAGGCCGCGCTGCTTCCGGGAGCGAGAGGGCTGCGGCGCCCCCCACCGCGTCTCCCCGGCGCTGGCAGAGCACGCCCCGGCTCCCCGCCACCCCGGCGCGCCGCTGGAGCTTGATTTCCATAATAATCAGCCGTAGATCGCCCGAAAGGCGGGGAGCGGCCGCCACCGCCCACCGGGGAAGCTCCCGCGGGCGAGCGCCCCCCTCCCCACCTCCCCCCGCCGCCCCGGAGCGAGCCTCATTTCTAAAAGCTTTCGAGAAACCGTCGGCGCTGCAGCCGGGAGACACCCAGGACGTCCTTCTCCGCATTAAGGACGGGGACGGCAGAGGGAGGAGGCGGGGAGAGGCCGCGGAGCAGGTGTAGACCAGGCTCAGAACC
The DNA here is from genome assembly GCF_000696425.1 of Galeopterus variegatus. Lineage (NCBI taxonomy): Eukaryota > Metazoa > Chordata > Mammalia > Dermoptera > Cynocephalidae > Galeopterus > Galeopterus variegatus. The sequence goes on along the minus strand of NW_007726638.1, from coordinate 546,341 downwards.
GAGGAGAGGAGGAGGGAAACTGAGGCCACCACGGAGGGCAGCACGTTTCCAGGCACTTCCTCACGGCGACCCTGCGGGTGGGTTCTCTGCTATGACCCACTTTACAGATGGGGAAACTGAGGCCTGCAGAGGTTTCGGGTCTTCCCAGCTGGCGAGTGACTGGGCAGGAACCCCATCCTGGGTCGGTGGATTCAGAGCCAGTGGCCTGTTCCCACACTGCCACCTCCCAAGATGGGCGGCCTGGAAGCAGGGTGCGCTGTGCATCTCAAGATGAGAGACCCAGAGGGCAAGGGACAGACAAGGGGGCAGACTGAGCCAGCCCAGGGGAGGGGGTCGAGATTGGCATGCACTTGGAGCTGATCTGGCTGGGAAGTCCAGGGCCTGCGAAACCAAGTTTCAACCCCGGTTCTACCACTTCCCAACCCTCCCAACCAGGGGTGGGCAAACTACAGCCTGCGTGCCAAATCCTGCCCAACAGCTGTTCTGGTACAACTGGGAACTAAGCATGGCTTTTATATTTTTGAATATTAAAAATAATAATATTTTCTTACATGTAAAAATTATATGACATCTGAATTTCAATGTTTACACACATAGTTTTATTAAAAGCCATTCATTTGTGGTTCTGCCTATGGCTGCTCTCCCATGACAATGGCAGAGTTGAGTAGTTTTGACCAAGAGGTATATATGGCTCACAAAAACAAAAGTATGTACCTATCCCCTTCCAGAAGACGTTTACCCATCCCTGTGCTAGTGGGACAAGTGATGAAGTTTTGGGGCCTTGATTTCCTCAGCTGGACAAATGGAAGAAATGGAAGGATTAGAGGGAAAGACTGCTAAATCCCAAGCGCAGTTAGCTCCTTTCTACGCCCTACCCCCCGAAATACCTTTCATTGTTGCCAAGTCCCTCCACCCACGTGGCTGGATGCACCTTGAACGCAACGTGTCCATCACCTGCCCCCTGACTCCAGCTTGTCCTCATTCCATGCTCATCAACCCCCCCACAGAGTCAGTGACCAGGCCTCCCTGGTTCTGCCTCCAGCCCCCAGCACAGTCTCCAGCACACGTGGGTGCTCAGCAGACATTTCTAGATGGATGGATGGATGGGTGGGTACTTCACAGGTTTTCCCTTTTCTCCTTTCCTCTGTTCCCTCTACTCAGAACTCCATCATCTCCTGCCTGGTCTCCCTGTCCCCCCTTGGGCTCTCCATCTGTCCCCCACTCTGCAGCCAGGGCCACCCACCTCCTCCCTGGCTCCTCACTTCTTCCTTAACACCACGCGGCACAAAGGCACTGAACTACCACCCTTTCCCCAGCCTCACCAAACACCCAAACTGCTAGCACGTCCCTGAACCCAGGCAGTTGGATCAAGACTCCAGGTGTTTGCCCACACTGTTCCCTTTGCCTGGAATCTTCTTCCTCATTCCCCATCCAATGGGCCCAGCATCTTCTGCTCAGCCTCCAAGACTCAAGGCCCCACTTGTATGAAACCTTTCCAGATCTCTCCCCCATCTCCCACTGCCCCAGTATACAAAGCTATCTTGGCACCAGTGGGACTTTGTGCCCTTATGAATATTCATGAGTTTCTCCTGGTGAGCCTGTGAGCCCCTTGAGGGCCAGGACTATGACTGGTATTTCGGAATCACAGCTCCAGCAAAGGCATGGCCCAGAGAAGATACTACATAGATGTTTATTAAATGAACCAATGAAGAAAGAAAGGAATTAATACAGATGGGATTCTCTCCCTTCCTTGCTCAACAATTTTCAGAGGCTCCCCAGTTCTCCTCTATAAAGGCCGGCTGCCCAGCCTGGTCTTCAAGTCTTCAAGCCCTATATGAAGTGGCTCTGGTCTACCTCCCAGCCTCATCTCAAACTGCATCCCCCCAAAGGCCTGTCTTCCCTAAACAGTCCCAGCCTCCAAGCATGTGCTGGTGCAGTGCCCACCCCCATCCTGTTTCTCCTCCCCACTTCCCGCCACTCCTGCCTGTGGAAGCCCTGGCCATCCCTGGAGGCCTCAATGGGCTTCATGGACCCAGTGGCACCCAATACAGGGGGCCAACGACTCCCACATTCCTCAAATCCCACAGCAAAAACAGTGAGCAGGGACTTTGACCAGGAGGACCTGGGTCCAGGGTGAATCCTGCCAATATCCACCTCTTGGAGTAAAATGGATAGTAACCCCTGCCTCATGGGGCTGCTGGGGGGTTGAAAAGCTGTTATCTAAAGCTTCTGGCACACAGTAGGTGCTCAATAACAGGCAGTTATTTCCAGCCTGGCCAGAGCCCATCTGCCCAGAGAGGAGGCTCGGGGAGCAGACTTAGAGCTCCTCCCAGCCTGCGGCCCCAACCTTTCTCTCACTCTCTCCCTCACCCCCAACAGTGCCTGCAGCCAGCGACTGTTGCTGCCGCAGACAGAATGACAATGAAGCCAGGACCTAAGTGAACCCATCTGGGAACCTAAGGCTGGGGCAGAGGCTCAGAAGGAAGATGAGGGTGGAGAGGGGCTGGATAGGGACAGAACAGGCAGGACTGAGGCAGGGGTAAGAGAGGGACAGTGGGGGGCTAGAAGTGTTGGATGAAGATGTGACAGGATGGAGAGGAGAGGAGAGGAGTTGGGTGGGGCAGGGCAAGGGCTAGGCGAGAACCATAACAGCCTGGCCCAGCCTGGCGATGGAGATGGTTCTGGGCCAGGGATCAGGACAAAATCACCCCCAGGGGCAGACATGGTAAGAGAGTTAGGGGTGTCCCAGGGGAGCATGAGTGGGGAGAGGAAAGACAAGCCACCAATGCTGAGTCCTGGAGCAGCCCCACCTGTGCCAACCTCCTTCTTTGGTAGCGACTCACCCAGGCCCCAGCAAAGGGGAGGCAGAGTCAACACTAGAAGCCCTGTGTCCAGCCCAGCTAGGAGGCGGGAGGGAAGGGTGCAAGAAGGTGACAAGATAGGAGGCAGATTGTGACCAGCAGACTTGGGGAGCTAACAAACTAGAGATGACTGCCATCCCTCCTTATTCAAGGACACATCACAGATGGAGGGGCTGATTCCTGCCATGTGCCCTGATCATCCCACCTCTCTGCCTTTGTCCAAGCCAGTGCCCCCTGGGATGCCTTTATTTCCCTGTCCCTCACCCCAAATATTTCATCCTCCAAGCCTCAACTCATCCCCAGAACAGGTCCCTGACTCCTCCACCCTTGCCCAGCTCCAACCTCCGACCTCCATCAGGAATGACTCTGTCACCCGCTCACCGTAAGAGCCAATGCTACCAGGGTTACATTCTGGTGGTCCAAGGGTGCATGCTGGGCCCCTATAATGTGCCTAGTTCTCACAAACATCATGGAGAAGCTTCATCATGGAGAAGCTCACAGGCTTAAGACTCTGCTGGGCCAGGTTGGAGTCCCAAGAGCTTCATTTTCATATAGTAGATGCTTCATAAATGCTCAGCTCCCTCTTCCTACTCCATCAGTGCTTTAAAAAGTGCACACAGAAGGTGCTCAACAGTGACTCCTGAGCTGAACCGAGGTGCCCTTCTATTCCCTAGCAGGCCCATCAGCCCTGAAAGAACACATAGGTGTCACCCCTGCCTTGGCCTCCTGGCCCAAATCTGAGCTGTCCAGCTTGGGAGAAAGGCCCATTGCTCATTCCCCTTGAGTCTGCAGCTCGGGCAATCAATCGGTCGCCATGGAAACCAGCCCTCCAATCAGAGTCAGGCACTTCATGACTGAGCCCAGCCACCACCTACCCACCCACACTGGCCTGGCTGTGCAGGTCCCTCACCTAGGACTGGTTGGGGGAAGGGAGGCGAGGGGGGAAGGGAGGCTCTGACATAATCTGGGAGAATCTGTCTTCATCTCCAAAACCCTGGGATCCCCCCCAAAAGAGTATATTATTGGGGGTAGGGGTAAAGTGAACACTCCAGGTCCCCCTGATTTCTACAAGTTTCATCCCCATACTTTATAACCTTCAGTGCCTAGAACACGACCTGAGAGGAGGGGATCATTAGCCCACTGGGCAGAAGGGAAAGCTGAGGCCGAGCTGTAGAGTTAGTGGCAAAGCTGGGCACATGCCCCCTCTCTTAGCCCTCACCTCCCACCCCCTCCTCCCTGGCCTGAGGAATAAGGGCAAGGAAGCAGAGTGGAGGGGGAATACAGAGGAGATCCTGGCCCTGCTAAAGCCAGCACCTGTCTTCCCACTAAATCTGTGCCTGGCACTCCCAGTGCCCATTAGCGCCAGGCCCAGCAGGGACCATTAGCCAAGATCTATGAGCCTGCTCACCCACCTGCCCACCCACGCCCAGCTGCAGCCTCCAGCGCTAGTGCCCCACCTTCCTGCACTGCCAGCCAGGATTGGATGGAGCCCAGGCTCTGAGTCAGAGAGCCCCAAGTGCAACAATTGGCCCCTCACTGGTGAGCCTGAGCAAGCCAGGTAACCTCTCCGAGACTCAGTTTCTGTTAGGAAAATGGGATTACTTATCTCTGCCTTATAAGGGAGTGATGAAGAGTCAAACAAACGACCTAGAGAACTCAGCACAGGGCTAGGTATGAGGCTCATACTCAGTAAATGTGAGGCCCTTGAGCCCATCCCAGTCCCCTCTGAGTACCCAAAACTTGTCCCTTGAGGGGGACAAGCTGAGGCTCCCCCAAGGAATCTACCCTCCGGGAGGGGGCTGAAAGCAAATGCCACTATTATTAATAACCAAACCAAGAAAAATCAAGTTACAGATGAGATTTAGAGAAGGGCAGCAACTTGCCCCCAGACACAACTAGGAAAGGGTAGAGTTTGAACCCAGGTCTGTCTGATGAGACCTGAGCTGTCTCTGCTGCAGCCCAGCCTCTCCTGACCCAACCCTACTCCAACTACAGCCTGTCACCTTGTGCCACTACTGCCCAGCTCTTCACTGTGCTCAGCATTGATCAAGTACCTGCCTTGTACCTGGCGCACCAGACACCCATCACCACATACAGCCCACCAGCATTTGCAGGGCTACAGAAGGGGAGGGAAGGGGACATAAGATATTTTGGGGGACCTGACCTGGTTGAGGATGATAGGGAGACTTCCAGAAGGAAGGAAGAGGCCAGGCCGGCTCCTCAGGCTGGGGTCCTGGCACCACACAGCTGCTCCCGCTGCCCACTATTTGGAGCTTTCACCCTCTGCCTATAAGTCCCCCATTATGGTGCCCTGTCTGCTGGGACCCAAAGGATGCTGTACAGAGAGCCATTTGCCAGTGTCCCCCAAGCGCAGTTCTGCAGAGGTCAATTGTCTCAGCCCCACCCTCCCTGACCCCAGCTTCCTCTCTCCTTTACTGAGCACCTACTATGTGCCACACACTATGTGGGATTGGGCACATTTACAAATGTCAGTCCAGCCACCCCGCTGGGATGTCCCCCTCTTAGAGATGAGGAAATGGAGGTGGAGAGTCAAGTGGATTTCCCAAGGTCGTACACCTGGTAAATGGCAGGTCCAGGATTTGAACTCAAATATTTGAGACTTCAAAGGCAACACCTCAAGGAAGACACTGGGGCCTCCTCTATGGGGTCTGCCTCCTCCCCCGGCCCCTCCCTGCTGGCTCCTGCAGGACAGGATGGAAAGCTTGATTCCAGCTATGATCATATTTCAGCTTCCCCCTTCTGTCCTCCAGAAAACAAATTGATTCATCAAATTACACCTTTAATCTGTCCTGGGGAAGGGGAGGGATAAGCCTCAGCACCCCCAGCAGGAAACAGATTCAGTAATCAGCCCGCTATCCACACATCATGGGGGTGGGGAGGCCTCCCCAGCCAGGACTCAGTTCCCCATGCTTCACCCTCCAGTGATTAAACACTAATTGCTGCCACGCTCTCAAATTGAGGTCTTTAATTTCCCGAAACGAAAAGTACATTTCAATCATTTCCTCTCTCAAACGATTCCTTCTTGGGAGCCAGGACCAGAACACAAGCCCCTCAAGGTCCTGGACAGATGAGCCCCTCCTGCATGCCTGTCATCCCCTCCCCCGCAACCACCACTTCTCTCCTTCCTAGGTTCCCCTGGGGCAGGGCAAAGGGGAGAGGAAGGGGACCACGGGCACTGAAGTGTGTGAGGAGAATCCAAGAGACTCTATGATCGTGGGCTCAGAAAAGTGAGGTAGGGTCCCCCAGCCCTGGGGTCAGACTAGATGATATGGCACAGGGACCGCCAGCCAGAGGCAGGGTCTCGACTGACCCCCCCCCCCAACACACACACACACACACACACACACACGCCCAGGGCATGGTCTGGTCATTGGAGTCTTCCTCTCAGCCTGTGGGAGTGTAAAGAAGGCTGGCCGAGTGCCCAGTGACAGCAGAGACTGGAAGGCTGGACACCTGGGCTTTAGTTTCAGCTCTGCTGGAAATCTCCCCTCTCTGAGTCCCAGGGTCCTCATCTGTCGCAGGAGGGGCCCGGGGAGGGACTCAGAGTCAGTAGCTGGAAGGTCTGTGCTTCCCAGGCACAGGCCTGGGGCCAGGACTGGGCCGGCTGCACATTCCCCTGGAGGTTCTGGATCACCAGGTCTGGGGAGTGGCCATGAACTAGCATTTTTCAGAAGCCTCTCCAAATGATTCTCATATGGGGCTGGGGTTTGGGAACTAGTGCAGCTCCCTCAGCTAACAAGTGTGAAGGTGGGCCTTGAGAGGGTGAGTGTCTAGCCCAGGGTCACCCAGTAAATCAGAAGGTTAGGCCAGCTGATGGCTCGCAGCACTTCCAATCTGGACATTTCAGAGAAGCAGGTGAAGACAGAGCGAAGGGGGCTGGAGTGTAGCTCCCACTTCCATGAGAGGGAGGGTTGCTAAGAGGTCTGGAGTCAAGAATCGCCACTTGGGATTTCCTAGCCAATGTTAGATGCAGACCTTGAGCAAGTTATCCCTCCATCCCTAAATACAAAGAGAGGGCTGGGGATTCGCATGAGGCATCTGCAAGGTCCATACCGGTTCCAGAATCTTCCAGCCGGGCCAGCTGGAATTATACTAAATAATAACAATAATAGCAGACATGTACTGGGCACTTGGATTACTTTCCTATCCACTCCACCATCCTGAGAGGGGTTTTCCTATTCCATCCCCCTTAAGGATGAGCCAAGCGAGGCTGGGATTCGAACCCAGCTCCTGTGAGTGGAGGCCGCGCTCTAGGACCCGGCGGTGCACGGAAGAGAAGACGCGCACCCGGGCTCAGAGCTCATCAGCCCGGCGCCGCGGGGGCCTTCATTAAAGCTCAGCGACGCGGAGGCCGCCCGCGGTGGCCCGCCTGGGCGCCCCGGCCCGCCCCGACTGGCGGTGTCCGCCCAGGAACAGCTGGGGATGGGGGGGGCTCAGCCAGGGCAGTGGCGGGAAGAGGTGCGGGTGCACTTGGGGCATGGGGGGGCATCAAGCGGGGGTGGGGTGTCACGGAGCAGTCCCAAAACCTCGGAAGGCGAAGGCCCTTGGTCACCTGGCCCACCTCCCATCATCCCTTCCTGCCCCCCCCCACACACACACACTATACACCCATTGTACAGATGCCATGTCCTCGGTCAGACGGCGAGGCAAGGACCGGAACCAAGTGGCCCCCCGCCCCATCTCCAGGCCTGATTGAGAGGCTGGAAATTGCGGGGTCAGGAGGTGAGGACCCGGCCGGGAGAACGTGGGCAGAGGCGCAGGGGGGCATCCAGGAAGGCGCCCCCCACCCGCACCGGCCAGAGCCGGGGCAGCAGGAGCCCGAGCCCCGCCCGCCCCGCGTCCCCGCCGCTTCGCTCTCCCA
>NW_007726638.1:518395-537598 GCF_000696425.1 Galeopterus variegatus | reverse complement strand
TTTCCCCGCCCCCGCCCGTGCTCTCCTCGCCGCCTCCTGCTTCTCTTTCCGAAAACTGATCCTGTCCCCTCTATCCAATCCCAACGGTTTACTGCGGTCGCTGCCCACCTGTCCACCCCTGCTGTGTGACTCTAGACGAGTGTCTTAACCTCTCCGAGCCTCGGTAGTGGTCTCAGTATAAAACAGATTCAAGTGGGAGAATAATCAGAAGCCCCGGGGGTAGCATGCCACCCTTCAATGGGTTAAAAAGGGGGAAGCGTCTGTGTGTGTATTTGCTCTTCTATGCATATGTTTGCTTGTCGCGGCGGCGGCGGCGTTGGCGCAGACACCCTGGAAGGAGAGTGAAGTCGCAGGCGATGCTGGCTGCCTCCAGGGATGGAGCCTGGTCCCTGGGGAAAGAGGGGGTTGGGGAGACGGAGACTCCTGATGCACACACTTACCTTAAAAATATTGAAATGTATAAATGAATTAGCAATTCCGATGAATAAATAAAATAAAACACAAACATTTACAAAACTAAAATTTTAAAATAATACTAGTACTGGAAGGATGTTGTGAGAATTAAGCAAGAAAACCTGTGTGAAGGAGACAGACACACGGAAGTTCCAGTAAACGTCCCTGTTTTGGTGGTCAGTGCTCACCAGCTCACTCTGGCCTACTCTCTCCATCCTCCCTTTCTCCCCCACCTCCCTGCACTTTCATGCCTCCTCCACCCCACCGCCTCCCCCTCCCTGCAGCCCTGTCCTGTGCCAATGCATCTTGCTGCCCACCACCCCAACATCTCCCAGTGTGGCAGTACACATGACAGAGGAGCAAGGCTGCAGCGGAGATGGGGGTGCAGCTGAGCGTCCCTCCAGCCCCCAGGATCCCACCTGGTAGGGCATTCCCCATCCAGCTTTAGGGATAACCCCGCCCCCTCAGAGCCTGCATGCAGAGTCCCAATTTAACCTTTGATAGGTGGAAGGGTAAGAGGGCATAGTAAAAAACACTTAGGGCAGACCCCAGCAGACCACTAGATTTCCTCCTACACCCCTCCAAGACATACACACCCCCTCCAAGACATACGTGCCCCCAGTGTACACACACACAGCAGGTCACAGCATCTCTGAGGACCCCAGCACATGTGCACACTGAAGAGGCCCTGGCCTGTTCGCCCTCCCTTCCCCTGCCTCCTCCAGCTCTCCACTTGAAGGTCTTGGCAAGAATGTGCCCGGAGATGGCAGCGTAACAAGTGATTGAGGCAAGTCTGAAGGTGTAGCAGGTGTGGCCTCAAGCCAGGGCAGGGCCTGACACTGGGCTGGGTCTTAAAGGGTCCTTCCCAATGCACATCTGCTAGGTTTCTCCCTCTGTGGAGAACCGTCAGTGATTCCCACAACCTTGGGATTCAAGTGAATCCACCCAGCTTTGCATTCAGGCCCTTCAGACCTGGCCCCGCCGGGCTCCCTTGAATCACCTGTAGTGCTGGCTACACAATCCCTGTCCTCCCACAAGCCAACTTATTCCTGATGCCTGGAATATGCTGCCTGCTTCCTCCGCTTGGGATGTCCTCCCTGGCCTTTGAGGCTCAGCCTCCTTCTGAAGGTCCAGCCCCCAACACCCACCCCCTGCTCCCCCTCCACTGTGGGAGCTCAGTGTGCTGAGAGCTTTTTGTGAGAGCCCTGTGCAGTCTACAACCACAGCCCGGCCACCATGTGGAGGACCTGGAGACCAGGGTCTGACCCATCTCAGAGTCCTCAGGGCTGCTGGGACAGAGTGACCACTGAAGGGCAGGGGAATGACAGCAAGTTCTGCAGGTCACGCCTCAGACAGAAGAGGTCCACACAGGGGCCAAGCCACACTCAAAGTGTCCACCAGTGCCCAACGGAGAAATAGCCCTCTTGCCTGTACCCTGGGCCTTGACCACAGACCTGCAAGGCCAGTGTGATTGGTTCCTTTAACAGATGAAGAAACTGATCTCAGAGAAAGTGATTTCTCCAAGGCCACACAGGTGAGTTTCTGGGCTCCCATATCTGTCGGCTTCCAGCTGGATTTGGCCAGTGGGAGACCCTGGCGGGAGCCTGGATGGGACAAGAGGAAGGGAGAAGCCAGGGCATTTCTCCCCCTCTCTGTCTGCCTTGGGTGTGGCTATGACCAAGCCTGCCTCCTCCCGGCTTCAGGGCCTGCCAGAGAGCCCAGCCTGGATCCATGCTCCTTAGACTCCAGCAACACCACCTCCACCTTCTGCCCCTGCCTTGGGGGAGCAGCAACTTCCTGCTAGCTCTCCTTGTCCCTTCTGAGTCTTCTCATCACCTTGTGTGCCCAATCTCTATGATAAGTCCGAGTTTCACACTGGTGACTTCCATTTCCTAGTTTGACCCTGAGTGATGATACAAAGTAGTCCCGGGTGGTCCGGCCCCTGCCCAGTGTCACCACCCCCACCTGTCCCCTCACTCACTGTGCTGCTGCTCCCTACCTACTCTAGGTCCCTCAGTCTCACCGAGCTCTCTTGCACCTCTGGGCCATCTCATGCGCTATCCCTTCTGCCTGGAACGATCTTCCTGAAGCTCTGCCTGGCTGGATCCATCCATCCCTGTGCTCAACAGCCCCGGAGGGAAACCCTCCGTGACTCCCCGTCTTACTCCAGCTTGCTTCTTAGTCCCTCGCGAGGCCCTGACTTCTCCCCCAGAGCCCTGGGCACTGCCTGCAGTTACGCATCATCTGATTATATGCTTACCATTGGGTTTTACCATTGGACCCACAGCTCAGGAAGTCCAGGAGGGCAGAGTACATCTGTCTTCCTCCCAGCTGCAGCCGTGGCCCCAGTGACTGACGCTGTGCCTGAGTATAGCCATCTTCGGTTGATATTTATCAAATGGATAAATCTATGGAAGGATCAGTGAGTGGATGGCAGTATTTGCAGATGGACACGTGGACTGAGTCAGATCACAGAAGGCCTAATGTGTTAGACTAAGAAGGTGAGTGGAGCCCAGGGAAAACCTTTCACCTTCCCTTCACTCACCAGTTGCCTGACTTGCTTATGTACCAAGTTCACACTAAGAGCACAATAAATGTTTCCCACTTCCTAAAATCTTCCCAGCCCCTGGCCCTCTCCAACCACACACACACTGAGCCTCTGTCAGGCAGTGTGGGTCACCTGGAGGCCAAGGCCTAGGATCAGGTTCTTCTTTGCCCCAGGCAGCCTCTTGGGCCATGTCACTAGCTGGGGGCCTGTCCCCTCCCTTACTCAGAGAGCCCCAGGAGACGTGAAGTCAGTACAGCCCGAGGCAACCCGCAGGGCCTGATCACAGCATTAGCCTCGGAAGAGAGACACTGGGATCTAGAGAGGCATGGCGGTCCCTGACGTGTTCCCCATCAAATGCTTTCCCCTCCCAGGCAGAGCTGGGTGGCTCCCCCGAATGTGTGAGCACTGGACTTGGAGTCTCACCCAAGGTTTCACAGCTCCTATGGGGCCACTGTCTGTCTCTTCCTCAGTGAAGTGGGGCGTGGCTGCCATACCTTGACCCTCACGGGGATGTGGGGGAACAGGAGAGGAGGTGCAAAGGATGTGGGAAGAGGCACACACCTTGGGCAAGTCCCGTAGCCTCTCTGTGCCTCAGTTTACTCATCCAATTATGATAAGTGAAATAAGCTAGACACAAAAGGACAGATATTTTATGATTCCACTTACATGAGGTACCTGGAATAGTTCAATCTGCAGAAACAAAGTAGGACAGTAGTTACCCAGAGGAACTGAGAGGGAAAAAGGGGATAGTGTCTAGTGAGTACAGGGTTTCTGTCTGGGATGATGAAAAAGCTCCAGAATGGGTAGTAGGGAAGGGTTGCATGACATTGTGAATGGATTTAATGCCACCGACTTGTATACTTAAAAAGTTGAAATGGTAAATTTTATGTTACATATATTTTACCACAATTTAAAACACACACACACACACACACACACACACACACACACACACAGTCGTCCTCTCCTACCCTGCAGGGCTGGCTGGAGATCATGCCAGGGAAGGGCATGGGGGCACAAGCCCTAAGGAGCTGTGTTGTGCCAGTGGTTGTGGAAAGGCTGCCCAGAGTTTTGCCTTCGTTCTTGGGCCTGCCTGAGCTCAGGGAGGGCAGAGAGCAAGGACCCAGCGTGGAGCCAGATGGGTTCTGGGAGCTCCACCAGCCTCCCCCATCACCCAGCCCCTCACCTCCCTTCCTCACGAGGCTGGCCATGGATCATGACTGAGGGCAGATTGAGGCCCCAACAGACTCAGAGACATCCCCATAGTCAGATGATGTGGCTCATTCAAAGAGGAACCTGTGACCCCACCCCACTCCTGAGCTTCTTCAGCCACATTTATGTCCAGCTCAGCACCTGGAAGCTGTTCTGGAAACAGGGCACTGCCTGCCCCAAGTCCTGCCCGGATCTGGCCACCACCTGTCCTTAAGTGCCCCCCATTAGTTGGCAAATGCCTCAACATTCTCCCTTCCTTCCCTTCTCCACCCTGAGAATATCCTCACGGAAAAGAAGAGGCAGAGGAGACTCTTTAAAAAGCCAAATACCCTGGCGAGGAGCTGCTATTAACCTCCTGGGAAGCTCAAGAGGAGAAATAGCAGGGTGTAGGGAGGTTGCCAAGCCTCCTCGCTGGAGATGGAGAGGCGAAAGGCGGGTGTCAGGTGGCGAGTGGGCAGAGAGGCGGCGGAGTTGAATGATTTCTGTCACAAATCCACCGTCTGGCGGCTACCGCTGAGTGAGCACCTGCTGAATGCTCGGGAGCCTCTGCAGACACAGTAAACCTTGAGAGGCCAGAACCATGGGCATTACCCCATTGTACAGATGAGAAAAGTGAGGCCCGGGCAAGGCAGTGAGTAAATGGATATGGCTAAGGTTACACAGCTGAGAAATGGCTGGGCTGGAACTTTGAAACTGCATCGGTCTGAAGAAGCTAAAGTCTGAGAGAGAAATGGACAGATGGAGATAGAGGGAGGGAGGGAGGGAGGAACAGAGAGAAATGGAGAGAAAGAGGGAGAGCGGGCAAGTGAGAATGATCATGAAGAGAGATGCCCACTGTCCTCACCAACAGCCACGGGGGCAGCAACATAAATGGAAACTGGGTGCTGAACAGATCGATGCCCTGTAAGGAGAGGGCGGAGGTGCAGGACTTGAGTGGGCCAGGCTGCCTCCGAGGGCTCTGGCTGCAGCTGGAGGCAGGGGTGCCAGGAGCTTAAGGGGGCTCGTCCCCTCCCAGCCACCGCCATCCACTTTGCAGTCTTGCTGCCTGTCACTGTGGCCGGTTGCCATGGTGTGCGTCCTTCCTCGCTGCCCAGCCTGGGCCCTCCAGTGCAGCTGTGGATCCAGGGAGCACTCAGCACAGCTGGGCAGTGCCCGCCCTTCCTACCCGGCTCTGGGCCAAGCCCACTGTGCCCATCAGCCTGGACCCAGAGTAAAGGGGAAAACCTGAAGATCTGGGTATTGGTCCCTGCTCTGTCACCAGTGTGCTGTGTGGCCTTGGGAAAGTCACTTTCTCTCTCTGGCCCATATTTCTAAGGTGGTTGGATATTTCCCAAATGGTTCTATTTCCAAGGTTTTCACACTGAGAACCGCCTCTGCTCAGAGAAAGCTCTTTAGTGCTATCTGGAGAGCAAAGAGGGGCTCAAATCCTGACTCTCATCACTTCATTAAGCACCTACCATGTGCCAAGCATTGGTTCAGAAGCCGGAAATACTGGTTTCTTTGGTGACCTCTAATACTTGACAATTCTGAACCTTGGTTTCTTCATCTGTAAAACAGGTCAGCGAGGACAGCACTTCTCCCTCAAAATGGGGAAGGGCCACAAATGAGACCATTCAGGGAGATTCCCCACAGACAGGTGGCTACCCCATCCTCCTCCTGCTGGGGCCCTGTTGTCAGAAAGACCCCAGCTCCAAGTCAGGCTCGGCCACTTACCCACCTACTGCTTGCGCCACCCTGGCACAAGGGTGGCACGCCGTCTGCATCACCCCCAGCCTCGCCACCCACCCCACCACTCATGCACTCTTCACACCCCTCCCCCAAGACAGGATGTGGGCTTGAGGCCCTGGAGGACGACCACGTCTTCCCCTGAAAGCCCCCATCTGAAGAGGCTCAGAGAAGAGGAGGTAAAACAGAGCTTCCTTCCTATCGCCCCCTGCTCCACAGCCTTCTATGGCTCCTCATCGTCCTACAAATGGTCCAGCTTCTTCCTGGCATTTCAGGCCCTTCAGAACAGGCCCTTCCGTCCTTCCCTCCCATTGCTCTCCCTTCTCTACCCTCCCCGCTAGCCAGACCTGTCTTCCCAGCATCCCTCCCAGCCTAGAGCACCCCACCCCACCCCCTGTCGTCTTATGGAGGACGGGAAGGAGGAGGGGCATTCCGGGAGGAGGGACCAGCCTGTGTACAGGGCCCGTCACCCTGCGGTGCCAGCCCGGGAGCACTCTGTTGAGTGTGGCTGTCCCTCCCCGGCCCCCCACTCCTGGGTCCCACAGCTGCCCCCGGGTTTTTTCCACCCTGCTCCTCCGGAAATCAACTCAGATTTCACTTGGGGCTCAAGAGCCGCTGGGCTTCATTGTTGATTTTTCACATGTGATTATTGGCAGCAGAATTTGTCACCTGCACAATGAAAGGAAAATGAACCTTTCATCAGAGCCAGCCCGCAGGGGCCTGCGGAGGCTTTGAGAGCTGGGGAGCAAGGAAAGGGGGAGGGGAAGGAGGGGAAGGAGCCACATTCACTGGGCTACTCTGTGCCAGGCCTGGACAGGCAGGCGCTTTTCAAATGCCCATTGGAAGAGGGGAAACTGAGGCACAGAGAGCTTGAGAGAGAGACCCAAGTCTGCAAAGCAGCTGAGGGACAGCTTAGATGTGCCCACTTGGCACCCCATTAATGCTGGGTCCCTTGAAGTTCAAGTCGCACAAGCTGAGAGGAGTATGGCAGATGGTCTGCTCCAAGGCTGCCTCCACTTCATAGACAGGGAGACTGAGGCCCACAGAGGGCAAAGCCTTGCTGAGGACACATAGTGGGGCCATGCAGGGCAGACCTTCAGGCCAAGCTCCTTCCTCTGTCCAAGTGAATGAGGCAGATGAGGGTCCTCAGCTCCAAAGGTCCAGATCACACATTCCCCCCTCCTCCCTGATACCCCCACCCCGTTCCCCCAAATACTGGGCTCTGAGATCCCAGCTCTGACTGGATGTCTTTGTGATAACCTGCCCTCCCTGAGCCTCAGTTTCCCCACCACCCCATTTCTTGGTCTGCTTGAGGATTAGCTGGCACAGAGGAGCTGCCGCCGATGCCACCTCTCCCCTCCTGGCCGCCTCCAGTCTGAGATTTCTGTCTCTCGGCCCCCACCCTGGGCTCTGCTGTCTGTGTTTCACGCCTCCTCCGCCTCCACCTTGGCCAGCTTCCCTCGTGGCTGCAAGCCGTCTTGCTCCCTCCCCAGTGCTCCCACGGCTGGCGCTGCGGAGATGATCAGAACCCACCGCGCTGCCAGCCAGTGAACAGGAGAGAGCCTAGAGAGCGGGCTCAGAAACCTCCATGCCCGCCAGCCAGCTGCCAGCCTCCTCACCGACCTCCAGCGCCCACCTCCTCAGTCCTCCCCAGCCCTATCCAACCCCCTCTGCCCCCCAGCCCTCCCAGCCACTTCTCGTTCCCCACGCCCCTACAGCCCCACTTGGCACCACATTAGTGCTGGCAAGGTAGGTCCCTCGCAGCCTCCTGCAGCCCCCTGCAGCTCCACACCCCCACGCCTGTCTCCTCCAGCACTTTCCCTCCTTGTGCCCCTGGATCCTCAGGCCTGTGGAGTGGGGGGTGGGGCAGAGCAGCGGATGGAGGGGTCAGGGGCTTAGAGCACCTGCCCACCTGGCCGACAGGACCAGAAGCTCTTCCAGTCACAGCTCCTGCAATACAGCAGTGGCAGCCTCAACCCTCCTCCCACTGCCTGCCCTATCACCAGGGCCCATGGTCTCCTCCAACACTGAGTGACAGGCACTCCCTGCACTGGGTCCACACCCAGCTCACACACATACCACAGATGCCATAAGCACACCCAGCTTCACACAAGTCCATGTACTCACACTCACACACCCCACAGACACACTCACACAAATCTACACACACACTACAGACACATTCACACAAATCTATATACACACACACCCCACAGACATCTCACATAAACTCACACGAATCTGCACACACACTCCCCACAGAAACACACAAAAGTACACACTCACACACACACACTACTCACCAGGAGCCCTGACCCCCTCACATAGCCCTAGCATTGCCGCTGCCAGGGACCAGGTGGACAGAGTGTTGGGAGCAGACAGGAAAGGAAGCGAGGCCCACCCGGCTGGCTCAGGTTCTTCCTCACAGCCCACCTCTGCCGCCCCAAGCAGGCTGCCTTTCTAGCCCTGGCCAAGCATGATCCTTGATCCTGGGGAACAAATTCTTCCTGGTCTTCATCCTGGTGCCCGTGCTGGTGGCAGGAGGAGGAGCACGCTGTGACTCACTGTGGCCGCATTACCACTACCCCCCTTTCCCCAGAAGACTCTCCATGCCCCCAGCCTTCAGGGGAAGCCCAAACTCCTCAGCACGGCCTCAAGGGTCCTCATAAGCTGCCTCCACCAGCCTCTTTCTCCTCTCCCTGCGCTGCCACCACCTGTCCCCTCAGCTGCAGGCGCCCCGTCCCCACCGGCTCCTGCTCTCACCTGCTCTGCAGGTAGCACGGCAGGAGGTCAGGGGCAAGCCTGTGTGCGATTCTCAGCCCTAGCACTTCTTAGCTCTGTGTCCTTGGGCAAGCAGCTTAACCTCTCTGAGTCTGTTTCCTCATCTATAAAATGGGATGGTCATGGTACCCACCTCATCAGATTGTTGGGTTAATTCATAGGAGGCCCTTAGAGCGGTGCCTAGCAGCTGGTAAGCGCTCAGTCAGCATGAGTCCTCATCCCCATGCCACCTCCGAGCCCTTGCACATGCTCTCCGCTCCACCACGCGGTCCTCCCCGTTCCCTTTCCTGCCTGCTCACACCACCCTCTCTTCAGGAGCCAGGCCAGGCACCCCTCCCCATGGGCCTGCTTTCCTGACAGTCCCTGCAGAGCAGACCTCTCTCCTCTGGGCCTCCCTGCACCTCAGCACTACCCCTGTCACAGGCATCTGCTTCCTGTCTGCACCCCTTTCCCACTCCCACCAATCGGTGAGCAGCCAGAGTCCAGCCACACTGGCCTCCTCGCCGGCCACCTCCACTTTCTCCCCTCTTTACCTGTCACCGTGCAGGGTCCTCTCCAATGCTCCCTCCTCGCCCTCTTCAGAAGACACCCCCTCCAGGAAGCCCTCCCAGACCTCACTCACGAGGTGTGCAGGCTTTGGACCAGGGATGATTTCAGTTCTCTCCCTGTCTTTGTGGCCTCGGGCAAGTTGCTCCTCCTCTCTGGGCCTTAGTTCCTTACGCATAAAATGAGCTAATAAACGTCAAACTCCCAGGCACACAGTAGGTGCTTAACAAACCCTGAGGCACACACCTCTCCCCCCATGAAGAGCCATCATGTCCTTCCTTTTATCCTGGGCTGTGGCTGTCCTGTGGCACAGAGCGTTTTGTGTCATTCATTGTGTCCCCGTGTCATCCTCCTTTCCCATTACCTGACGTCTGTTGACCCCTTATTGTCCCCAGGCGCGGAGTTAAGCACTTCGCATCCATCCTCCCTCGAATCCTCTCCACAATCCCCTCAAAGAACTTACTAACTTCTCTGGACCAGGGTTTCTTTGTCATTAAGACGGGATGATAACAGCAACCTGGGTTGATGGGAGAATTAAGTGAGTTAATGCGGGAAAAGCGCTTGGCCCAGCGCCCGGCTCTAAACATGGCAGCCACATCATTCCTGGGTTTATTCTTGAGACCCGATTAGATTATTGTTCTCCCCTGCAGGAGCTCAGGCCTGTGCACACACCGGACACTTCCCCAAGTCTCCCAGACCAGTCCCCCAGTGAAGGGTAACCGAGGTGGGGGTTCCAGGGAGGCTGGAGCAGGTCTCCTCCTGACTGAGGCTGGAGGTGACGGACCAGCCCAGCCGGGGCCCAGAGAGTCCACTGGCCCAGCACCTCCTGCCCACTCCCCACCCCTACCCTGGCCTTCCTTCCTCCCCACCCAGACCCTTGGTGGCCCTGGCAGCTGCTCTGTCCCCACCCCACACACCCCCTTCCTGCCTTCCTCCTCTTATTTCTCTTTGGAATTGCTTCTCCAAAAGTTCATTTTGAAAGAAATCGATTTCCAAGCTGCTTGGAGATGCAGTTTGGTTTTTCATTTTGAAGAAATGATGGTTAAGGAAGTTTGGAGACTTAATCACTGTGGAAGGCCATGGAAATAAAGAATTCCTCTGCCCTTGGCCAGAGACTATGAGCCTGTGTACATTCTCTTGCTGTGACAGCAGAAAACAGGTGTGCACAGGGAGTCACAGCTACATGGCACACACATGCACATCACATGAACACACACAACCATGCACACGTGTACACACAAGGCACGTGTAAGCATATGTACCACACACAGCATGCATACACATGCATGCACACACACTGGTCTCACTCAGTGGAACACCCTGTACCCACCCCATGGGCATCCTCAGCCCCTCCTTCCAGCCCCTCAGCAGTGCAGGGAGGGGGCACTGCTGGACCCCCTCCACCTGGCTCTCTGCCTGTGCCTCCCACACCCTAAGGTACCTTGCTCTGAACCAACCCCATCTTCATTATCTCTTTGGGGGGGTGACTTCTATGCCTATTGTAAAGGTCCTTTGCAGATCTGAAGCTGCAAGTATTCATAACTGGACATCACAGCCTCACTCGAGAACGTTCCTGGACTCCCTTTTGCCTGGCTGGACAATGATTATGTCCCAAACCATGGACGCAGTAACTCTCACCTCCTGCCACTGAAGCACATCTGAGTCCATATCACTTCTGTCCAGCAGTGCCTGATAAACTGGGCAGCTGCCAGGGCTATGCCTGGGATCTGGGGCTGCAGCCTCCATGTCACAGGTCAACACGCTGAGCTGAGAGGTTGAGGGACTCACCCCAGGGCATAAGCTGGCAGGTGGCCACACACAAGCATGCACACACACACACACACACACACACACACGTGCGTGCGCACCAGTCACTGAGCCTCCAATCTACCATTATCAATCCACCCTTTTGCATCTGGAAGATTTCCAAGAGTTCACTGTGGAGATGCAGATTCCCCTGGGAAAGAAAGTCATAAAGTGTGACACTCTAAGACAAGGAACCCCCAAGCTCTTAGGATCTGGGACCAGGGAGAGGCCCTAAGTTCCATCCAGTCCAACCCCTCTGATATTTGAGCCCCTTTATAATGTCCCTGCCTGTGGCCATTCAGACTGTTCTTGCACACCTCCAGGGCTGGGAGCTCACTTCCACCTCCCATCTCTGATCTCTCACAGAGGTGGAGTCCCTCATTACACTGAGCTGAACTCTGGCACCCAAGCCTTCTCCTACCTTGGGTCTCGGGTCTTTGCCCTGGAGCTCCAAGCGCTCTCCTCTTTTGGCTGCCCTCAGCCTCAGAGGTCCAGCTGGGGTACCCTCCCCATTCTAGGCCTACTGGCCAAGGGCAGAGGACTTGGGAGCCACGTCAAGCTTGGAAGCTCAGACACACACATGCATGAGGCACATGGCCTTCAGGCTGGAGGAGGAGGGGAGCAGGGGCTCTTGGGATGGGCAGCCCCTGGGGCTGGGAGTGCCAGGTGAGGGGCCCTGTGCAGAGAGGAAGAGCATGCCTCCTCTACACGTATTTCTTAACTAGGGCCTTTCAAGCTCAGCGAGACAGGTGTGGCAGTGGGGGGTGGGGGACAGAGCCCTGTGTTGGGGGGCAGGAAGAGATGATGGGCTTCCCAATACAAGAGATAAGAAGAGAGCACAAAGGCCCCAGATGGAGGTGGGAGCAGCCTTCCTAGAGAGTCTCTAAGCTGGTCAGTTCACGCCCTGACAACACAGGAAAAATAAGGCCAGAGGATGAGGTCCAGCCCCAGGAAGGACACGTGCAGGACTCCTGACTCCTGTGCCCCACACCCTCCCCATGATCTGGGCCTCTCTCTCCTCAAGGAGGACTGTGCCAGGGGGAATACTTAGGGCTTCCCTTGGCCCTCCCTCTGCCCTCAGCTCCCAGGGCTGCCAATATTTATGTCCTATCTGAGGAAGGTGCTGACCTCCCACCCAAGGGGCACCTGGGGAGGACGGGACTGGGAGAGGATGTGGAAGTCAATCAGATTCTGCCAGGAGTGCCCAGGTGGAGCAGGGGAGGCCCTGAGAGTGGGCAGCAGAGCAGGGGGTGGGGGGCAGGAGAGGATCACGTTTGCTTGGGGGGTGGCATCAGGGGAGGCTTCATGGAGGAGGTGGCATATGAAGTGAGATCTGACAGCTGGGGTAGACCTACCCATTGAGGTTCCCGGCTCCTGGGACCATCCATGTCCACACTTCCTACACACTTACCCACTGGCTTGTTTCCCATCTGTTGAGCTTTAACTACATGCTGGGTGCTTTACATCCTTCAGTCAGTCAGCCCACAGATATCTGTGGAGCACCTACTGGTTGCCAGGCCCTGACCCAGGCTGGGCTGGTGACGCCAATGGGTAGTCCTGGGTCTCTGTCTCCCCCAGGGCAGAGTGATACACCTGGAAAAAGGCCAAGCCCTAACATCTGGAAGGCCAGGGTTCAGAGCCCTGCTACTGAACGGCCATGGGGTCGGAGATGGAACTGGCTGTGTGCTTGTGAGGTGTGTGGCCCGGCGGCCCTGCCTGGACTCCTCCTGCAGGAGTGGGGAGTAGTGAGGCACCAGCACAGGAGGCGCAGCCCTGGGGACCAGCCAGGCCCTCGGCCCAGATTCCCTGCACCTGCCCCAGTTTGGTGCAGCTGCATTGGCGGGGCCCCGGCAGCCTGGCCTACTTTTTTTCAAGAATGCTTGGAGGTTCCTGAGAGGCCCCCTGGGGCCCTGCCCACCCCACCTCCAGCCTCCACTCCATCCTAGACCCACACATCTGACCCCCAGCTTGGCACAGGGTAAGCCCTGGCATGTGAACCCCACCACAGACCCTCTTCCATCCCAGGGGCATCAGATGACTCAGCCCCTTCCTCCTTCTTCTGGGACCATCTGTTGGGGGCACCAATGCACATGGGGCCCTGCAGGGGCACATATGCCAACCCATGCTGTGTTCTTTTACACCCCATCCTCACCACCACCAACTTATACCCCCAGCCCCCTCCAGCCCAGAACATTCCAGACTCACTACCTTCAGGGTGTGGTTGTGCCTACCAAAGCTGAGGCTCAGCTTCTGAGTTTTGAAATAAAAGTTTGAAATGAGTGTCAGAGAAAGCAGCCCTGAGAGAAAGGAGATTCGGGCCCGATCATGGGCAGAGGAAGATGCCTCAGGAAGATGCCGGGAAGCCAGCTTCTCCTGAGGACAGTTACAGGTGAAGTGGGCCTGGGGCTCCTGGCCTGGGGGAGGCCCCTGTGAAATCTGGGATTCTAGGGCAGTGGGGAACAGCACCCCAGCACGTGCCCAGGGGTGTGAATGCTGCCTAGGCTGTGGGACAGGACAAAGGACCTCCGGGGCCCTTGTTGGGGAGGGGAGTTCCAAAGCTGGCATCAACAGACATGAAGAGCCCAATGTGATGGCAAAATCCCCATCTGGGCCAAGTTTGCCTAAAGTGGCCAAGAACATGGAACTGATTGTCACTACCTATGAGTTAGGGGCCAAGAAGTCCAGGGATGGAGTGAGCATTCTGGTACAAAAGATCGCCAGTTTCCTCTTCCCAGACACCATGGGGTGTCCTCACCTCATGAAGCCGTGGCTCACAGGTGACCCAGCTGGTCTCTGGGTCACACCAGGATCCCATCATATCCGTGCAGGTTGACCTGAACCGAGTCATCACCTCTTCCTTTGACCTCTCTTTGCAAGTCTTCGTGTGGAGTAAAGAAAATAAATTCTCCATCCTCAAGAGCTGCTCTCACCTGCTCCGGGGATCCCCCAGATGGGCCAGTGAATTTACACACATGGAAAGCGACGGCATGAATGTTGTCAGCATGGAAACCGATAACTTGGCGAGAAGTGTTCTGAGGTCACACTGTTTCAAGGTGCAGCGTGGCTCGAAGGGTGGCACCGAGTAACAGGGGTCTAGCTTTGGACACATGTAAAGACTAAACTGATGGTGTTATCAACGTGGGGACAGGAATTAGTAGTTCTCAGGCGCCTACTGTGTGCCAAGTGCTGTGCTGTGTGACTTTACTTTTAAATCCTCCCAAGCCAACAAAATAGGTATGATTGTCTCTGTTTTTCAGACAATGAAAATGAAATACAAAAGGACAATAATTAACCCATTGTTAGCCCCATTTTTCAGCTGCTAAGCAACCTGCACATGATTATTCAGATAATTCAGAAAGTGGCAGAGCAGTTGAATATAAGTCTGGGACTACTAGAAAGCCCATGCTCAGGTACTGGGATTATAACATAAATGTTTTTGTTGTCCAAATATGTAAGTAAATATTTTTTATTTTCCCAAAAAAAAAAAAAAACAATTAAAATGTGGCCAAGTAGCAGAAATAAAAAGCAGGAACAGGGTGGGAGCCCAAGAAAAAGATTAAGTTTCTTTCCTGTAAATGAAAGAAGTTTGCAGCCTTGAAGAAGGTTCCTTGAGCGGATGGAGCTGGGTAGCTGCAGGGGACACGGTGGCCTCAGTGAGCTCCGATAATTCGGGGTATGAGGGCAGTGTGGTGGCTCTGCTCATGACCCACCCAACGCTGCTGGGGAGGACTGCGAGGCGGGCCCAGGCCCCCCTGCTACCCTCGCTCCCTCCCTCCCCGCCTGGGCCCACCTGCCAGCCCCTTCCCACCCTTGTGGGATAGCACCCCAGTGGGCTGAGTGTGTAATAACAGATCCCCAATCCTGTCATTAGCACTAATTATGCCAATCAGTGCCTCTGGGGGAGGAGGCGGGGTGGCTCTGGTGCCCACCGCAACCATCCACTGACAGTGTCACAAATGCCAGTTACCCCGTCTCCACACCACTCTGGGAGAGAGGGCCTCGGAGAGGGGAGAGGTGGAGGCTGCGGAAGGCAGGACGGTGCCCGAGGGCTTTCCCGGGACCCAGGAAGGTCTCCAGACAGTCAGTCTCCCTTCACCCCACCTCCAGTTGCTTCCAGAAGCCCCCTTCCCTCCCCTCTCAGGATTCTCCCCGCCCCCATTCTCTCTCACGCCTGCAGGTGGGAGTCAGGAAGCCCAGGCTCTTCCATCTCCTCCTGCCTCGGCAGCTGGTTGTGTGACCCCCGGTGAGTCGCTTCCTCTCTCTGGGCCTGTTTCCTCCTCTTTAAATGAGGGGGTGGCATTTCTTGAGTCCCTTCCAGCCGCATCATCCTGCCACCTCTCTGCAGCCACTCGTGTCCAGTGTCCACCGCCTGCCCCAAGGGGTCCAGCTGCTCCCTCCCCTCCCTCCTCCCCTTCTCCGGTCCTCCTCTGTCTCCTCCCAGGTCCTCCGCTCCTCTCTTCCCGCCCTCCTCCCCGCTCCTGTCCCACTCCTGCCCCGCCGCCAGCCGCCAGCAGCCTGCTCTCTCCCTGTCAATTAGACCAGCTCTGGCAGGAGGCTCAGAGAGCAGGCTAGGGCACCCAGCTGGAAAATTGGGTGTTGGGAGCTGCCTGGAATCCTAATGCCCCGGCCCTGCCCTCCTCCTGGTCCCGCACCTCTCCCTGCGTGACAGGGCTCGGTGCTAGCAGTGACTCCGCTCCTGCCAAGCAGAAAAGCCCCCACCCCACCCCTCACTCCACCATCCCCTCCCTTGAGGTCTGGCTATCACCAGAGCTCAAGGCTTGGAGGACAGAGCACTGGGCTGGGAGTCTAGGGACCTGCGTGGGAGCCGATCATCTCAGCTCTTCAGCCGATGCAGCAGGCTGCCGTCGGGTCACTCCATACCTGCTCTGGTGGCTGGCCCCGTGTTTTGTTTTGCTTCTGCTTTGACTGTGAATGTCTCTGGGCCAGGCACGGGGCTCCAGTTCCTCACAGATTCTCTCCCTCCTTTCTGTGGCAGGGGCTACCTCATTCATATTTGCTCTCGAGTAGCCTGAGCGTTTCTGCTCCTCCTGGGGCCCCAGGGCTGCCTGACTCTGAGTTGGCAGCCACCCAGAGCCAGTGGGCACTTAGGAAACCCAAGGCCTGGCCACCAGCCCCTCCTGGACTCAATCTCAGGGAGCCCACCGGGAGTGAGAGATGTGCTCTCCTCCCCACCCACCTGCTCCCAGTCTCAAGGGTCCAGCTCTGTTTCAGCTCCTCAGAACTGTATAGATAAGTTGGCAAGGGTTGAGGACACTGGTGGTTCATCCAGCTCAATAGTTCTCTTTTGTAATTATTACTTTTCATAATTATTTTTACTTATCACCCAGGTAATAGGAACCCCAACAAGTAGCCTCTTAGTGTCATCCACCGAACCCACCCTCCTCAACTGGTGGAGACTACACGGGATCCCAGGGGTGGCTCCAGCAACCTCCAGGAAACCAGCATCAAGGACCTATTGTGTGTCAGGTACATGCTGGGACTCTGGGGACAAGTCCTCTTGTGTCACATTCTACAAACAGGTAAAAAGAAAAACAGATCATTTCAGAGGGACCAGTGTTATAAAGGAAATAAAACTGAGTGAGGGAATAATGACTTGGGCCGGGCCAGATGGGGGCACTCAGGGGCAGTGACACTGAGACAGGGCCGGAATGGTAAAAAGTCAGTAGGAAAAGGTTTGGGCATATCATTCTAGACCATGGGAACGTCAAGTGCAAAGGCCCTGGGGCTGGAACGTGCGTGGTTGTTTGAGGAACAGGTGGCCAGCATGGAGGGAGAGTGGCAGGAGGTGCTGTCCCTGTCAGATCAGGTCCTGCCTGGATGTGAGCCCCTGGAAGGAGTTTGTGATGAATTCTAAGCACAAGAGCAGCCATCAGAGGCTTTAAGCGTGAGAGAAATGTACTCTAATGTTCATTTTAAATGACCCTGCTACCCTGGCTGCTGAGCAGAGAAAGGGCTGTTGAAGATGGGCTGGCAGGAACAGAAGTGGGAGGCCAGTTAAAGGATGTTGCAGTGATGCAGGCAAAAGATGGGGGCACAGGCCAGGTGGCAGCAAGAGAGGCAGGGAAGTGGCTCTGGCTCATGTGACATCCATGGAGTGGCGTCTACTCGATGTGCTCCGCTCATGAGAGCAGGAGTCACCTTCCTGGCATCTTTGCCTCCATTCTCACAGTCCCTTTCCCCCACTCCATACCTTGGTTCCTTTTGATTCCTTCTCTCCACCAGAGTCCTGCGTCCTCTTGCACCCAGCCTTCAGCATGGGCTGTCAGTCCTCCTCAGCTTTATCCAGTTCTGTGACTGACTGACGACTGACCCGGTGGGGAAGGTGGGTGGAGACTCAGGTCCTCAGGGAAGGGGAGGGGAGGAGCAGAGGCCCTCACTGGGTCTAGTCCAACAGTGGCACTTAGAAAAGACAGCCAGATCGTTCACACTGCAAAGATTAATGGCTGTTTTTCATCCTGTCCCTTATTATGTTAAGAGTGTCTGTTCCCTTCTCAGCTGTGAATCACTTTACAAATCTCCCCTTCCATTACCTGAGCCTGGGTGATGCCAGGGTCCAGGAAAGCATGGAAAATTCTAAGTGAATGAAAAGCAAACCACAGAGTGGGAAAAGACATTTACAATAGGACTCTTAATTAGAAGTCGATAAGAGAAAGGGAGATTAGAGATTACTTAGTAGAAAACAAACAAATGACTCAAACAGGCATTTCACAAAAGCAGGTAACCACATGGTCAATAAAGATATGAAAAAGTGCTCAATTTCATTATCAGGGAAATGCAAATTAAAATCACAGTGATTGGCAATTTACACACCCACCAGAGGGACTGAACTGAAAGCTGGAATGTATCAAGAGCCGACAAGGAAACAGCTGCACAACCAGAACTTTCACATACAGTTGGTGTGAAAATGGGTGTAAGCACTTCGGAAACTCTTTGGTGATACCCAGTGAAGCTGAACATGCTCACATCCTGTGACAGTGATTTCCTCCTGGGTTTATACTCAACAGGAACGAGTGCATATGCCCACCAAAAGACTTGTGAATGTTCAGACCAGCTTTATCCATTAGAGTGCCAAGCTGGAAACAACCAAACATCCATCAAAAGGAGAATGAGGAAATCGATGGCGGTATACATCACAGCGATGACAATGAAGCAGCCACCGCTGCCCTTGGCATGAATGGACCACACAGACACATCGCTGAGGGAAAGGAGCCCGACACCAACGGGCACAGACTGCATGAATCCGTTTATATAGAGTTCAAAACAGGTTAAAGGGTGGGAGAGTGGCTGTCCTCGCAGGCCCTGATCAAGAGACTGGAAGGGGACACGAGGGCCCTTGGGGAGGGCTGGTCACGTTCCCCGTCTTCACCAGGAGGCTGTGTCATGGGTGTCCATTTTGTGAAAAATCCATTTTGATCTGTGTACTTTCTCTCTCTGTGTGTACACACATCTATATTAACTTCAATAATGATTGACTTCAAAAAATATATTCACTTCAAAAAATACAATGCTGCAGAAGTCTTTAGAGTGAAAAGTATGACCACTTCCTACCCCACAAGGCTTTGGTACGTGACCCTCCAAACCTTTTTCTATGTAATTATATAGCTTACTTGGACTTTAAAAAGGCTTTGGTACGTGACCCTCCAAACCTTTTTCTATGTAATTATATAGCTTACTTGGACTTTAAAAAAAAAAAAAAAACACAAATGAGGTTCTACCATATCTTATTGGGTTGTTGTTATCTTTCATATAATACAGGGGTTCTCAGCCTCAGCACTATTGACATTTTAGGCTGGATAATTCTTTGATGTGGGGGCCCATCCTGTGCGTTGTACCATGTTTAGCAGCATCCCAGGCCTCTTCCCACTGGATGCCCACTCCCAGTGACAACCAAAAATGTCTCCAGACATTGCCAAATGTCACCTGGGGGTAGGGTTCCCAGATAAAATACAGGACACCTAGTTATTACACCCTATCTGGGTCGTATTTAACTTTAAAAATTATCAGCTATTTACCTGAAATTCAAATGTCACTGGGTGCCCAGCATTTTTATTTGCTTAATCTGGCAACCTACCTGCAGGGCAAAATAACCCCTGGTTGAGAACCAAACAGTA
>NW_007726638.1:478125-518377 GCF_000696425.1 Galeopterus variegatus | reverse complement strand
CCAAAAATGTCTCCAGACATTGCCAAATGTCACCTGGGGGTAGGGTTCCCAGATAAAATACAAGACACCTAGTTATTACACCCTATCTGGGTCGTATTTAACTTTAAAAAATTATCAGCTATTTACCTGAAATTCAAATGTCACTGGGTGCCCAGCATTTTTATTTGCTTAATCTGGCAACCTACCTGCAGGGCAAAATAACCCCTGGTTGAGAACCAAACAGTATCTCTTGTCGCTGGATCCCTTTCAGGACGCGAGGATTCCCCTCATCTCTTCACGGCTCTGTCACATTGCATAGTTGGGACGTGCCGTGACTGGTTCACCCTCCCTTGTCTGATGCACAGGCAGCCTGCTATCCAGGGGGAGTTTTTCTGCAGCAAATAGTAGAAAGCCCTGCTCAGTCCCCACGGGCCACAAGCACAGCCACAGTTCGGCCAGGCAGGGAGCTCTGGGTTCCTGGGTACAGGAGGCAGCGTCCACCTTCCTTTTGCGCTTCCCCACCTGGGGTTGACCTCATGGGCAGGCTGGCTGCCAGGCCAGAGTCACCTCCAGGCAGCCTGTATCCAAGGTCACCCACCGACTCTCCCTGGTGTTTCATTGGTCAGGACTGGTCACATGCCCACTCCAACTTATCACTGGCAGAGGGTGTGGTCACCCTTAGACCAATCAGGAGCACCTAACAGTGGAGGCGGTGGCAGCTGTCATTCCCTGAAGCTCCAGTGGTGGGTGGTGGGGCACAGATACTGTTAGGACAAGCAGGGCATGGGTGCTGGGTGGGCAGAAACACCACACGGCTGGTTCCGAATTTGCCCCGTTGCCGCTAATGCACCCAGCCAGCCCTGTGCGATCCCAGAGGGCCTTTCTAATCAGATGGCGCTCCCAGTCTTGAAGTTCTTGAGTACACCCGGCTGCCCTTCAAACCTAGAAACTCTTAAGGCCCCGTGTGGCCTGCGCCCGTCTCCCAGCCTGCTCGCTCTCGTGCCTTGCCCTCTGGCTTCCTTGCTCCTCCTCAGACAGACCCCTACCCTGCCTCAGGCCTTTGCATCTACGGTTCTCTTTGCCTGGATGGTGCTTGCTGGCTCCTCCTCATTTTCAGGTCCCCTCTCAGACATCCCCTCCTTGGGTGGGCCGTCGCTGAGCACCCCATCACATGCGGCCTCATCTCCCACCCCAGGGCTCTCCTTCCAGAGTGTTGCTAGAGGACACATCACTTCATTTCTATACCTGTGTTTCCTGACTGTGTCCTGCAGCTTGAATGTCAGCTCCTTAAGGGCGGGGTCCTCAACATCCTGGTCACTGCAGTGTCCTTGGGCCATCTGGGCCAGTCCATGGCCCCAGGAAGTTCTCCACTCACACTGATAGAACTCAGCAGGAGAGGGTGGCCTTTGAGCACCCATGAGCACAGGCCAGTCCCTCATCCGCAGCCATGAAATCCAAATGCTCAGAAAATCATACTCCTTTTCTTCACCTGTTTGGCAGCAAACCTGACCAAATTTTTGTAAGACCACTTAGAGTCTGTTTATCCCACTTACTGTGAATATGTGTGCAGCTTGCTGAAGAAATAGTAACGTGTTTCATTAGAGGGTTGTCTTGGGCTGCGTTCCCCGAAAGCCTGAAACGGGACTTGGGTGCAGGTGGTTTATTTGGAAAGGGTTGCCAGGAAGCAGGAAAGAGGAACTGGGGAGAGAGACAGGGACAGGGAGATGACAGGGAGATGTAAGGAGATCACTGCAGAGGGCACTGGGGAAGGGGGTGGTTGACTCCTCCAGGACCTACTAAGAAGCACAGCATGCTCCCCTGAAGGCTAGAGACTGCTGGACACTTGCCCACCTGCCCGTGGGCTCTACCAGCCGAGGGTCACCCCAACGGATGTTCACTCCCACAGAACTTCCCAGCTGCACTTGGGGTGGGACAAGACTGAAATCAAGGTGGGCTAAAGATCCCAAGGGGTCTGCAGCATGGAGCACCCACGGACCCTATGGGGGATTGACACAGAACAGGAGGTATGCAGCAAGTTACCTTCCTAAAGTCCAAAATACATCTGGCCCAGGGTGCTGGGCTAGAGGCGGCACGTTGGGAGCAGTCTCTTATATGGTTTCAAAGTTATAACAGATGTAGCCAAGAACCCTCTGAAATGACTGCCTACGTTTTACGCTACTTCTGACCAAGTGAGGAGCTGTCCCATCTGCACCCACACACCAACACCAGCAACCCTGGCTAAGTACTACTAGTCATGGCAGACACTTTAGAGCACGCTGTGCTCTGGGCACTGTTCTAAGCACTTCTTCCTCACAAGTCTCTGGGGGGTAGCACTGTTTTTTACACTCACTTTTTCAGGTGAGGAAATGAAAGCATAGAGGTTACATATTTCACCCAAGTTTCCATAGCTGGTAAGTCCAGGGCAGGAGTCCAACACAGGTGGGACGTTAACCACAGCGCTATGCTATCTCCAGTGATATAAAATCTTTTACATTTTTGCCAGTCTCATGAGTGAAAAGTGATAGTCCGTTGTCTTACTTTGCATTTCTCTATTGTCATTTTGTCAGGCATGGATACAAATAACATAGGCCTAAGCCAGGAATTTGTTGTTTAACTAAAATCTGGAGAATAGCAGTCCAGAACTGGCATGTCACCTCTCTGCCATGGTGTCAGTCACCTAGGCTCCTTCTCTTGATACTTTGCTATGTGTGATCTCTGTTCCCAAAGTCTCCTCACAGTCCAGTGTGGCTGCTGGAACCGCAACCATCATGTCTTGTCTTCCAGCCACAGGAAGAAAGAAGGGATAAAGAAAAAGGAAACAATGAGCCCTACCGCCGTCTTTTAAGGAAGTTTCCTGGAATCTGCTACTTTTCATTGGCCAGAACTTGGGCACATGGCCTCACCTAGCTGGGAGGCTGGGGAATGTCTTTACTCTAGATGACCACGTGTCCAGGCAAAAATCAAAGGTTCTGGGCCGGCCCGGTGGCGCACTGGAGAGTGTGCCACTTGGGAGTGCGACGGTGCTCCCGCCGAGGGTTCGGATCCCATGTGGAGACCAGTTCCCGCTCACTGGCTGAGCGCGGTGCGGGCGCAACACCGAGGGTTGCGATCCCGTTACCGGTCAGTAAAAAAGACAAAAAGACAAAAAAAAAAAAGGTTCTGCTCCGATGGAGGAAGGGAAGGTGGATATTACAGAATAGCTTGTGATCTCTGCCACAGTGGCAGAGTATCTTTGCATACGTTTCTTGGCCATTTTGATTTCTTCATCTAAGAATTATCTTTTCTTACCTTTTCCTTTTTCTTTTACATCCATTATCCTTCTTGTACTGATTTTCAGACATGCTTCTTAGGGAGAACTCACTACTTTCTATAACAATCTGTAAGAACAGTGCTTAGCTCTAAGTATGTGTGTCAAAATCAAACAGGAGACACAGTGATAGACCCAGCTCGGCACTTGGCTCACGTTAGGTGGCCCACAAATGTTGGCTTCCTTCCCCTAAGTCAGGGGTTGCCAAATGTTGGCGTGCATCAGAATCCCCTGGAGTGCTAAGAACTCAGAGGCCCAGGTTCATTGAAAGACAGGGCCTGGGCCCTTGTGTTTTTACCAGGTTCCGCAGGTGAGAGTGATACCCACTGAAGTTTGAGTTTGCCCTAAATTGAGTTTGCAAACTATACTGTCATTCACCTCCTCTTGGTGGCCTAGAGCAGCACAAACATGGCCAGTCTCTCCTGCATCCAGCAGCCCCCCACAAACCTGAAGAGACTAATGAGGCCTCCCCCAAGCCTTCTCTTTGCCAGGCTAAAATGCCCCATTTTCTCGCCCATCCCTTGTGTGACAGGGTTTCCAAACCCTTCTAAATGGCATTATTCTCAGCAGATGGACCTTGGTGGGTCAACCTCCATCCCGGAAGAGTCACCCTGAATTGACTACAGCCTGTCTAGGTGGAGTCTGGGCAGTATAGAGAGCCCAGAACCCCCGCTTCCCGGCCAGGGCCCCGCACTTCTATTAATGTGGCTCACAGCTACGTCAGCCCTAGAAGCAGCCTTGTCACTCTGTGACTCTACACTGAGCCCAAATCTACCACAATCTCTAGGAGCAGGCATTACGTGTTGATGGTGTATATCTGCATATAGCTGCAAGTAACACAAAACCCCTCCTCAAGCGAGTTCAAGAAAAACAGATGTCACCTCACACAAGAAGGCAGAGACAGGCAGGTCCAGGCCCAGGGCCATCCTCAGCGCCACTGTTTCTTCAAATACAAGTTTTGCTCTCTTTCCATGTGGCCATCCCAGCACGTCAACTTTGCTCCCAGAGAGGGCCCCAGGGTTTCCCACACTGCCGAGATTTCAAGCACCTGCATCCCAATTAAATACAACAAGGACCTCCAGAGGAAGACTGAGACCCCTTCCCCTGGAAGCCCACCAACAGGTTCCTTTCCTTGGTCGGAACTAGCTCACATGGCCATTCCTATACCAATCACTGGCAAGGGGGGGTGGGACCACCTCCTCCCAGGGACTGATGATGTGTGCTGGTGGGAGGGTTCTCCTGAACAAAATGAGGATTCTGTTAGAGAAGGAGAAGGGGAGAAATGGACATTCAGTGGGAACCTCCAGCAGACAGAACAGCAAGTGCCAGGGTCCAGAGGTACGTGTGGCTGACAGGCCTTCTCAGCCTGGCTGAAGGAGGCTGTGAGATTATTTAAACAGATGAGGGGCACAGCCAGATCCATGCCCACTAAGGTCCCTCTGACTGCTGCGAAGAGAACTGCTGCAAAGAGGGTTACTGGGGCCCAGAACCAAGGCAGAGAGGCCAGGTAGGAGGCCGCTGCAGTCACCCAGGTAAAGGGTGACGTGGCTTGGACCCCAGGGGGAATGGGGTACTTGGACAGGATCAGTCAGATCTGAGACGGATTTTCAAGGTAGAGTCACCAGGATGTGTTGCAGCATTGACGTAGGGAAGGAGGAAAGTATCCCAACAAGAACGACGTACAGTGTTGGCTTGACCAGCCAGTTATGCATAGGAAGCAGGAGGTTTGGGGGGCACTGGCGTATCTGGGATGGATATGGAGCTGAGAGTCATCAACATATGGATGGTATTCAAAGCCCTGGCACTTGGGAGAGTGCATTACGTAGAGTCAATGAGTGGACATTTTTGCGCCCCTATACCTTTCTCTAGCTATTGCAGGAATCCAAAAGAGGGACAGAGACGTGGATTAAGGTTGCACTGCAGAGGACCAACTTTGGAAGCACTGAAGTCACAACCTGTGAGACTCTACAACCTAATCCAATGCAGGTGGGGAAGGAGAGGAAGGAGTCGAGGTCACTCCCAGGTTTGGATCTTGGAGAGGATTGCATGGTGCGAGGTGTCTGTCGCTGATCCTCAGCACTGCGGCCCTGCCCTGCCCTGGCCTGGTCCTTCACTGGAGCCTTTGCCTGTGGCCTCTCTGGCCAGGCAGCCGCTGGCTCCCACCTCACCACGCCACTGCCACTCCCCTTTCCTTTTATCCCACATGGAGGTCCTCTGTGCCGCTCTCCATCCCGTTTGCAGCTGCTCCCACCACCCTCTGTGGAGTCTGTTTCTTCAGGACAAATCGTGCACTTCCATGGCCGAGTCTGCAGCTTGTCACGCCCTCCTTCCTTCAGCCAACTTTCTCGAGCAGCCTGCCAGAGCCAGGCCTGGCCATGGGTGCTTCTCAGATCTCAGGTCTTCAACACCTCGCTGCAGCTCTGTGAGGTAGGTGTAGCTAGCTCCATTTCACAGAGGTGGAAACTGAGGCTCAGGAGTTCAGATGAGCCCTCCAGGACTCAGTGCCTGGCCCCCACACTCCTTCCTTTTCAGCATCACCCTGCGGTCAGCCCAGCCTTTGGTTCATGGCCTAGCCTGGGATGTCTCATCATCGATCTGTGGGTGAGCTGTGGGAGTCAAGAAGACGTAGCAGTCTGGCCTTGCCTGTGTTGATTGACATCTGTTGAGTCTCAGTTCCCTGGTCGTACCCTAAGAGTAAGAACAACTGTGTCTATCTCCCTGGAGAACGGTCATGAGGCTTCAACAGATAGCACCGTGTGCGAGCATAGTGCCAGCACACAGCAGCTGCTCCACCCCTCAGCGATGTCCTACAGGGAAAGAGCCCTGGACCACTTACCTCTGCCCCTGCCCCCCTGTCCTTAGCAGCCTACCTCAGGCCTGGCTCAGGGATGGCTCAGACACTGGCTGAGGGGAGTTGATTGGCCCATTGGCAGGGCCTTGGTGGGGAGACTTCTGCCAGCAGCTCAAAAGCAGGAAAGGTCCTTAGACCAGAAGTTGGGAAAGGGGGGCCCATAGAGCAAAAAATGGGAGAGGGGTGCAGGAATTGGAGCTGACAGCAGAGAAGACCCCAGCAGAGAAGCAGAGGGATGGGCGCTGGAACAGTTTCTGGGCATGAGACAAATGAGCACACTAAAGAAGGGGCTTCTGCAAAGATCCTAAATGCACTCTCGATGTCCCTCAAGAGAGCAAAATGCAGGGCAGCCTTCCTCTTTAATTGCTATTTGATGGTTGTGAGGTTGGAGGTGCTCAGTTTCCCTGGGCTCAGGTTTCAGGACACGCCTCTGGGTTTCCCGCCAGTCCCTGCAGCTCAGGCCCTGCCTCTGGGCTCTGCCCTGGAGGAAAGCTACTGTTGGCAGTTAGACCTATTTTCAGCACCAACAGGGAGAAAGAGACCACAAGGGGCTGGCTTATGCAAATCCAGTGGTTGGGCATGCTCAGTAGAGAGCACAGAACATTCTTGAAAATGCCTGGTGCATGTGACAGGATCCGACCAATGAATGTGCTCCAGGAAGAGACAGACTGAGCATGTGCAAGACTAAATGTTCCATAACAGGGAACCACCCCTTTAATTGAATATTCATTAGATAGAGAAACTATAAAAGATGAATCCCAGGGGAGGGCACGGTGTTGCTCACTTTCCTGGAGGCGGCCTGCACTTTGCTGGGTGAGGTGTGTCTACTTTACCTTGTATCAAACGTACTTTGAGCAAGTGGCTGCTCACTACCTTGAGCCAGCCCGCACTCTGTACTGAACTTTGTGTGTGTTTCTTGCTTTTGTGTTAGACTTGATGTCTGTACTGAGCTTACTTTTGTGTTAGACTCAGTGTGGGCCCTGCTCAGTCTCTGGAGCATGCTGCACTCTGTCTGTGGAACCTGTATTTCTTATCTGTTATATTAAATTTGTTCTCACTTTCTACTGTGACTCTGCCCCTGAATTCTTTCCTGTGGCGGAGTCAAGGACCTGGTAAGAGGACTGAGCGGGTTGAGGCCGACTGTCAGGACCCCCAGACACTATCTCCAACATCAGTTGGACTGTGCTTTTTGGAATGGTATTCACCACGGAAACTGAGCCGCATGAGGCCCCATGGTCTGCTAGGGTTACATTCCAGCATTTAAGCCTCACCCAAAGAATGTGAAAGGAACTTTATGAACAGCTAAGGGATGGCCACATCCAGGCAGCTCCCCAGAGACAGAGGCCATGTGTCCTTTCGACTTCTCCACTGCAGGTGCCAGCCAGGGCTGGTGCCCCTGGTGACACATAGAACAAGACTTATGAATTGACCCTCAAGAGTAAGAAACTAGGAAAAGCAGCCGGGCCGTAGGATTCTGCTGAGCAGCAGAAGAGAGAAGGAAAGACGTGTTTTCCGCTTAGCTGGAAAAGGCAAAGGGAAGACACCCCCAAGTGCAGACTGACTCTCTGACCTCCCCTCCTCCGCCCCACTCGTCCCTCAGAGCCGGTTCCATCATCCCCTCCCTCACCTGGGAGATGTAAGTGCCATTCACCCCCCAAGTCCTGCGACAAAACTATGCCATCTCCCCTTCCAACTCCCCCTACTTTGCAGGGTCATTCCCTCCTCTGTGACCAGACTTTCAGGCCCACACTTCTCCTGCCTAGTCACAAAGAAGCAAAACCATTTCCTCTTCTAACGTCATTTATAGAGGCTTTTTCTCCAAACAGTGGGCCCACCCCACGCCATCTGACTTCCACTGACGCTGAGCCCAGGCCCACCCCTACCACTTGCGAGGCCTGGGCAAAAGCACAAAGGGAAATATCATAGGTCTGAATATAGCAAAGTTTTAAATCAAGCTAACAAACTGTTAGAACATCCTTCTGCCTCGACAAATATACCTTCATAATGACCCACAATAGGTTTGAATTTCAAATTTGCAGACTCCTTGAATGTGGTGGCCCAGGGAAAGTGAGCCCCAATTTCCTGGCCCACAACACACTCCCTCCTCCCCTGACCCGCAGCACCATCCCGTGACATAGGGGTCTCAAATGCATGCATGTAGACCCCCAACCCACACATCCAAGTTCTGTCCACACCTCCCACACGCCTGGGGTGCCCACATGGTTGGCACAATCTACCCCTGGGAAGACAGGCCCTAGAAGCAGGTCTAGGGCCAACTGGACAGACAATTCTGGGGTCCCAAGTATCTAGAGCGTGATCTGGAAAGCGTGGGCTCTGGGCATGCACATGTCGGTCCTGCAGACTCATCACCCCGTGTGGAGGAGCTGGGGGATAGTGGAGGGTCAGAGCAGCCCCTTCTCATGTGCACGTCCTAGGGTGGGGCCCCTCTTCACGCTGGTGCCACCTGCCTCCTCCCCTTCCCATCTCTGGGGCATGATCGAAACACTGCACAATCTGACCTCCATCCTCCCAGGTCCTGCTTCCTATATCATGGGAAAGGCTCTCCCCATTCCCTATTCTCTGGGCTCATTCTTCTCACCTTTAAATGAATGATTTGGAGCAGATATCTTAGAAGTGACCAGAAATGTGAGCAGCAAGAATAAGGATGCAGTTTCTGACGGGGCCTGAAACATCATCAAATGAATCTGCGACTCTGCTGGCCTTTGGGTTGGGATGTTCTGCAGTGTCCTATGTGGGACTCGGACCTTTGGACCCTGGCCTGAGGGGATGTCTGGAAGAAGCTATCTAGAGGAGCAGGCAGAGCCAGGGAGTAAAATGGGGTGGGGTTGCATCCCAGCCCTGCTCTCGGTGAGCTGGGCCAGCTAGTAGGACAGTCTCTGATCCAGTTTACCAAAATATAAAACAGGGCTATGCACCTACATCTCAGGGCTGCTGTAGAAGCTTGATGCTACCTGGTGTGTGCAATGGATATGAGGTATCGGCCTGCCCTCCTGCCAGGGCCTGCTGGGGCCCAGGAGGCCTGAAAGCTAAAACTGAGTCTGCCAAGATTCTCTTGAAGCTGAGGGTCGATGTGGTTTGGAAGAGGCACCGAGGCAGAGGTGTGCTGTTGCTTCCACAACCATGGCCCCTGCCCTAGCAGAGCAACCCATTGCCAGCTTCCCTGGGGCATCTTGTCAGCTTCTGTGATCCTGCCACCAACAGCCCAGGGCCTCCTGATGGACCAAGGGACAGCAGCTTCCTGGGTGGCCCAGTTCTGCGCTGTTACTTTGAAAGTCAGTCCTGAAAGCACAGCCTTCAGTCTGGTCTTTGGGCCTCCCGACAATTCTGTCCACCACTGGGTCGTTTCTTGTGAATCCTTCCCTGCTTAAACAAGCTGTAGAGAATTCCCTTCTGCAACAGAGCCGGACCCAAGTTTATAAATTCACAGCTCTCGTGCCTAGCAAATAAGGGGTGGGCCATAAATATTGTTTGCAGAAGTAAGTGAGAAGAGGAAGGGTAGATGGGCGAGTTTCCTATCCGAATGATGGGGGAGGGCAAGTTGCTGGAGGAGGAAGCAGGAGAAGTGAAGGCAGGAACACTGGGGACAAGGACTTTGAGAAGTTGCTACTTCCTGCCTCTGCACCCCCATCGCCAGTAAACTCCTTCCTTCACTGATGATTTTGCTTAGCTTGGAAGGACCGAAGACACACTGTCAGACATGCAGGAAGGACTACTGTAGAGGAGAACGAAATATTTGGAGCCCAGGGAGCCAGGCAGGAATGGGTGTGGCGACGTGGCACTGAGCAGGGGGAGGGACGGCAGGCTGGGGAAGGAGAGGAGGAGGCCAGGCTGGAGAAGCAGCCAGACCTCACCTGCAGGCTGGGCCCTGGGGTCAAGTCATGAAACCCTCCAGGCAGGAGTGGCAGGGAAGGAGAAAAGCCCACCTTCCCGAGAGGTGGGGGTCTGAAGGAAGAGATGACGGCTGAGCTCCTAGCAAGAACGGGCAGCCCCCACCCCAGTGTCAGGGGCCAGAGGGTGACCCACAGGAGTAGAGATGGGAAAGCAAAGAAAGTGGGAGCCGAGAACCTTTACCTTTGACTCACACCTGACGCAAGGGCTCCATTCTTGCAGGTATGGGGCCCTGTGGAAGTGGCTCCTGGGGGCCAAGCCATTACCCATGTGGGAGACCTCAGAGCAGAGGCCAGGAGGCTCAGACGGGGACCTGTAGTCCAGAGGAATTGGGGTAAAGTGCAGCCAAGAGAGTCCAGGATGAGAAATGGATTCCCCACCCCACAGTCTAGGAAAAAGTTGAAGAAAACATCTGAGCTAACAGAAATCACCCCCATATGCCTTGGCCACGGAACAGAATTTGAGGGCTGTCCTGGAAGAAGGGACTTGCAGGGTAGAGGCCTCAGAGGACAGGGAGGAGACAGTGGGGCAGTGGCACTTTGGAGCCATAGCCAGGCTCAGGACTGCAGGGCAGCCCCTGGCCTATGGGCTCAGGAAGGAGGACTGTGGCTGCTTGGGGGAGACAGGACACAGAGACAGGGAGAGACTGGGGCCCAGTCTGCAGCCACCTTGGGACGGCTGTACTGAGGTCCTCTGAGGGCTTGGAGGGGACAGGAGGCCAGCTGGGCTCAGGCAAGGGAAGGGTGGGGGGCCCCAAGTCCTGGGCCTTTCCAGAAGGTTCCACACAGTCCAGCCAACTCCAATTGAGGCAAGAAGGGAGCAGGACACTCCTGGGGGGTCATGAAAGTGACCAGGGTCACTGCTCCTGCTGACCCAGGGTTGAAGCTGCTGAGGCCACGGTGTGACATCACTCACAAGGACAGCTCAGCCCCAGGGAGCCCAATCAATGTAGCTCTATAGCAATCCAGGCTGAACTCAAGAGCCTTCCGGAGGAGGCATTTGTAACACTTGGCAAATTGGGTCTGGGGAGAGGGGAGGTGGGCGCTGCCTCTGGGGAAGCAAGGTGGCTGGGGGCTGGGCGGGAACTCCAGGCTCCACCTGAGCGAAAGTTTGGGCTGTTCAGCGTGAGGTCACTAGATGACGATCTGAGCTCCATGGCCTGACCAGAGAGAGAAGGTGTCTGTTGGTCCCTGGAAAGGAGCAGGGGTGAGTCACAGCTGTGGAGAGAAGGGCAGCAGGCGGTGGGGTCACCAGGGCAAGGGCAGGCAAGGGGCCCAGCATGGGGGCCTTGAGGGTCCCCAGAGACCTTGGATGCACTCAAGGCAGGATCAGGAGGAGGCAGGCCTGTGAGGGACTTGCAGGTCATGCCTAGGGAGGACTTTGCTCCTGGGAAGCAGCTGAGGCCCAGTGAGGCCCCCAATGTCCCTTCTGTTGCTAGCGGGCAAAATCTAGGGACCTTCCTGAAGTACAGGCTTTCCAGACCCCACGAGATGAGAGTGTCTGAGAAAGGACTGCTTGACTGAGCAGCCTTAAGTGGAGAAGGAGCTTAGCAGGGCAAATGGGGGCCCCAGGATGAAGGGAACAGTTCCTATGCAGCCCCTCCTCCCACCTTGCCAGTGGGTGACTTTGGTACACTGTCTTGGTCCCCCTATTCGGGTCTGGGGAGACAGGCTTTGGGAGAAGCTCTGGCTCATGTCACCTAGGAACAGCAGCCTGGAAGCCTACAGGCCACTGTGGCACCCAACCTGGGAGTGAGAGGTCATAAGAGGTGGAGGTGCAAGGTAGGGCCAGGCCCGGGGAGTCTGGCAGGGCACAAACGTGGGGCCCAGCTCAGGCCTGGGAAGTGGGTGTTTGCTCTTCTCAGGATGAGGATTCTGTGGGGTCCAGAAAAGAAGCTCCTCAGTTGGAGGAAAGCTTTGGTGGGGCAAGAGGCAGCTGGGGCTAGGCGGGGGCTCCAACCTGCACCTGAGTGTGAGCCGTTCAGCGTGAGGTTGCTGGATGTCAGCCCAAGCTCCGTGGTCTGACCAGAGAGACGAGGTGCATCTATAATCAGTCCCTGTGAAGGAGCAGGGGTGGGTCACAGCTGTGGACAGAAGGGCAGCAGATGGGGGGGACGCTGGGATAGGGGGCAAGCAAGGGGCCCAGCACAGGGGCTCTGGCCAGGCCTGGAGGAGGACCCGTAGGTCCCACACAGACCCTGGACCTACAGAAGGCAGGAGCAGGAGGAGGCAGGCCCATGAGGGGCTGGGGTTCATGGTCACCGGCTAGGGAGACTTTGCCCCTGGGAAGCAGCTGAGGCCCAATGATGTCCCCAAATGGCCCTCCATCCCTATACAGGGGTCTGTGCAGGGGTCTGAATGCCAGCATGATGGGGGCCAGGACAGCAGAGAAGGGAGTGAGGGCACAGGGCAGAGCGGCTTCCAGGTTTGGGGGAAGGGAGGTCATCGGGCCCCAGGCTGCCAGTGCTATGCGCTGCTGGGGGTACACAGTGACCCCATGATTCCCTGCTGGCTCTCATGTCTTACAGACCCCCTTTTTTTCTTGACCATAGGCAGCGACTTCCCTTCTAATAAGCCGCACTCCTTAGCCCCCTGGAGGGGCTCCCAGTGAGAAGGGAAAGTGGAGGAATGGTCCCAGAAGCTAGAGAGCACTGGGAGTCCAACCTGGTGGCGGCGGGGGAGAAGCAGGAGGCATTCAACACAGACCTTGACCTTATTTTAAATAAGAAATTTATTGCAAATATAGAAATTGATTCTCTCCATACAGGAATCTCCGAGTTGAGGAAAACAATTTCGTGCCATTCAGTTTAAAACAGGAAATCGGGAGGAGGGAGGGGCAGATATAGAGAAGAGAAAATAAATGAAGTTACCCCTAAAAGAAGAAAAGGAGAGGGTTCAAGGCCCCCAGAGGGAGGAAAGGTCTGTATACAGCTAGGGTTCACAGGTTCAGAGTCCAGGGCACGAGCCCAGCTCTGCAGGACCCAAATCAGGTGCCAAACCGCAGCACCCCTGGGGGCTGGCGGCTCCTGATGGGGGCAAGGGAGGGGGCAGGAAGGGAAGTGTGGCCACCACTGTCCGGGCCACTGCCCCAGCCCTGTGCTTGTGTGGCAGAGGGGAAGGGGGAGGAAGAGGAGGCCCCGACCCTCCTGCCCTGCCCAGTGGACCCCTCTTGCTCTCCCTACTGCTCAGCAGGGCTGACTGACCTGAAGGGCAGACTCGAGTGGCAACGAGTGCAAATACTGGCTCCATCTCAAAGGTGGAGGCTTCGGGGTGGGGGAAGGAGCGTGTCAGGGTGCGGTATGATGAGCAGGGGCTGAGCGGCAGTCCTGTCAGAGAGGACAGACAGCAGCACTGCCAGGCCAGGCCACCCCACCCTTTACACTGGCTTGGGTGGGCAAAGCTTCAGCCCTGCCCCTGTGGGGAGACCAGAGGAGGTGCTTTGGGCACAGCCAGCCGCTCCAACCCCATCCCTCCAGGCTCATTTTCACAGGCCGCTGGCTTGTCTTCTGGCTCTTCTTGTCATGCAGAGCTTCGCTGCCTGTCCCCTCTTCCAAGGGACACTCCCTGAAAATCCCAGTCCCTCCCCACCCTATCACTCCACTATTTTTTTTTTATTGAGTCATAGTTGATTATACATATTTTGGGGGTTCAATATTGACATATGTTGATCAAATCAATATTACTAGCATATATATTGTTACAAATTGTACGTATTCTTTATGCCCCTTGTCCGATCTCTCCCTTCCCCCCTCTCCCCGCTCCCACCACTGATAACTCTAGATGTCTTCTCTCCTTCTGAAAGAGTAATGGTTACTCTATTGATTTGTTGCCTACATGATCCGTCCAATGCTGAGAGGTGTGTTCAGGTCCCCACAGCCATCATGGTAACCACGGCTGCCGTGTAAGTGGCTAGACATCAGGACCACCATGCAGATGGTCTGCCAGCCACTGGAGTGCATTGACACCGGAGAGTCTCCAAAGAAAAGAAGAGGCTGTCTCTCTCCACAAAGCCCGTTCCAGAGTGACAGGAGAAGCATCTGCTCTATGATAATATTGGGGGACCCGAACACACCTATCTCCCTTTTAATGCTCCACACAGTGCCCGGGGAACATCTTGTGTCCGTCCCTTCGCTACACTTAGGCCCCTTATAAGCTGGGATCTATCACTGTCCCTAATGGCCGGCCCCCTTCCTGGTCTCAGCCCTGTCATTGACTGGTTTCTGGACCCCGGAAAATGTCTTTTCCTTCCCTTTCCTGAGCTTGTTTCCCTCTCTGTTACATTTCCACGGGGGTGGGCAAGCGACTTCTAGTTGGGAACATCAGACCCTTGGCCAGCCCCACTCTTCGCCCCGCTGCTCCCAGGCACCTCCCTGGGGCTATCCGGGCCCAGCCTTCCCAAGGGGGTCTTTCTATCCCAGCCTCTGACCCCCCTCCCAGGCAGCCCTTTCCCAGACCCACCCAGTCCTCCTGTGCTGTCCTCCAGGAGGGGTGCAGAGATGAGGGGCCTTTGGTGGGCAGAGAGAGACCCCTCCTGGGGAGAGGAGAAGCAAGCCCAGGACCCCTGAGGTGGTGTCCTCACCAGACTAAGCTTTCTTCCTGTCAGACCTCCACTCTTTGCTTCTGGAGGCCATTAGCTCCAACAGGGGGCTAGCCGCGCCTCCACCCCTCCAGGAGAGAGGGGACCATCTGTGCCACTTCCCAGGAGCAGGCTGCAAAGGAGATTCTCTGACAGGGACAGGCAAGCCCGGGCGTGACCTTGTTTGGGCCCAAGGCAGGGGCCCTCCCTCCCCACCACCCACCCACCGGAGGTCCAGCATCCACATCGCCTCCAGCTGGCTCGCCTGCCCACTCCACCAGGCCCCTGTCCCTCTCCCTCCCCAGTGGCCCCCTTCCCTCCTTTCCTGCGTGCCCGCCCCTAAAGCCAACCTCAGGCCAAGGCCCAGGGGCCACCTTGCTCATTACAAAACACAGGGCTCTAGCCAGCCAGACTCCTGATGGAAGTGCTCATTTGTCTTTCGTGAAATTTCGCTCCTGCCTGGGGAAAAATAATCCTGAAAAGGACACAAGACACAGATGCAAGAGAGCCTCAAGGGGGCTCTTCTCCAAAGGGGCCTGGCCTGGGCAGTTGGGGGATCTGGCCAGTCTGGGAGGCAAGAGGCCTGAGTACGAGACCCTGCTCTGCCTCATAAAGAACGCTGAGACCTGAGTCTTGATAATCATTTCACCTCCTGGAGTGTCAGGGTCCTGGCTGTTAAAATGGGGCCCTATCCTGAAAGCCCCCTGCAGTTACTAGCCAGTCTGAGATTTCTACAGGTCATCGTTAACCAGGGATGATGGGGGAATAGCAAGGACAGAGCCCCCAATCCTGCTGCAGGGACCCCTCCTTGGGGCAGCCCCTCCTCCAGGGAGGCCAGGCCACGCGCAGGCCCACTCCTTCCTCCCATGTCTTCCTACCCCCCACCAGGGCCCCAAGCCTCTCATGAAGCCACCCATGAAACCACAAGCTCTTGGCTTCCTGTACTCAGCAGTGTGACTGACACCCCCACCCCGCCCAGCCAGCCAAATCACCAGATTCCTCTTTGGGGGCCCCAACTTCTTTATCTGCAAAATGGGAATGAATGGGACAGACAAGAGGGTCCTCACACGGTCCCTTCCACTCGGAGATGAGCTCTCAGGAGACTTCCCTGGGCTGCCCTCCCCAGCATGGAGGGGGAGGAGGGGCGAGGAAGGATGGGATGGCACTGGGGACAGGGGAGGTGGCAGTGGAGGGAGGAGGGGAGGCGGCACTTGGGCCCACCTCCCAGAAAGACAGGAGGTGGGTGGGGGCAGGGCTGTTTTGGTGGCACCTGTTTTGGGTCTTTTGCAGAGCTGGCCCCTCCCCGGGTTTCAAGAGCTGCTCGTCATATCACAACAGAGGGAATTTGGGAAGGGAGGGCGGCTGGGGGGAGGCGGGGGAGTCTGGACAAACTGGCACATACACGACAGATGTTTGCTCAGAAAAATACAGTAAAATCGTCATGCAAATATAACAGGGAATCTGCTTTCTCCTGCCACCGGCTTCTCTGCCTGCTTGCTTTCCTCAGTTTTGCCAACTGGGTGTGAGGAGGGGGTAGGCGCAGGTTTGGGGGGTTGGGGGAGGTCTGCTCTGCACATCCATGCGGGCCCCCTCCCCTCCACTCCCCAGGAGAACAGTCTTTTCTTTGTAAATGTCACCCCCAAAGTGAGCCCTTGGCTTGGAACCTGCCCAAAGTTGGTGAGAGAGGCGTAAGGCCCGCTAGCCCTCCTGTCCTCCCAATCCCAACCTATAGCAGAAATGTCCCGGAGTCCCCCAGGGATGGCACTAGCCTTCCTCGTCAGCCCCCCACATACAGGTCTTGGTCCCACCCAAGCACCCACCCTCACCCCACAGTCCCACTCCCCAAATCTCAAGAAACCCAGTGGGTGACAGGCCACAGCCGGGGGCCTCTGGCATGGGCAGGGGAGAGCTGAGAGGGCTCCTCCCCATCCCGAGGTGGGAAGGAGCCGAGGGCACACCGGAAGGTGGGCA
The DNA here is from genome assembly GCF_000696425.1 of Galeopterus variegatus. NCBI lineage: Eukaryota > Metazoa > Chordata > Mammalia > Dermoptera > Cynocephalidae > Galeopterus > Galeopterus variegatus. The sequence continues at coordinate 501,785 of NW_007726638.1, read as the reverse complement.
AAGCTGCCCAGTACCGCTGTCCCCACCCCATGGCCCACCTCCCACCCGAAGGTGAAGGGACAACCAACTCTGGCCCCTCAGCATCCTGACCTGTCAAGACCCTACAGCCTCAGAACCCCAAACTTGCAGCCCCCCTACTCCGAGCTGGCCCCAGAAAGTCCCTGGCTCTTGAGAACCGGCAGCCCTGCTCTGGCCCTGCCCTCCCTCACCGCCCTCTGCCGCCGCCCACACTGAGAACCCCCAGAGCCAATGTCTCGCTCTGGGCACCAACTGCCAGGCACCGGGTTGCCATGGCGACAGAGGCTGGCTAGGGAGGGGGAGGGGCTCCACAAACCCAGCCTGCTCCCCCCCAACCCCAAGTGGCGGTGGGGGGTGACCTCACTGTTTGTGCTTTGTTCGATGTTGGGTGGGGGTCAGGAAGAGGGGAGGGGCCGTTTCCATGGAAACACGAGAGCCCCTGGGGTTGAGGCAGAGATGGGCAGCCAAGAGGGGGTGACTGGGAAAGCCCTCTTTCCTCTGCACAGGCTGAGACGCTGCCCCAAGATCCCATATGGGGGGCCAGGCAGGTGGAGTGCAGGATGGTGGGCACGGGCAGGAAGCCCCCATCACACGCCACCGCCCCCAGGCATCGCAGTTTACTGCTGCTCTTCTGGGGTGGGGAGAGGTCTTGCAGAAGCTGGGGCGAGCCTGCACCTGAGATGCCGTGGGAGCTGGCCTGCCCCCCACTGAGCCCTCTCCTCAGACCCCACAGGCAGCTCCCCGGGCTACTTGGAAGACACTTGAAGGGGTGGGTGGAATGTCCCCTCGCTTCTGCTCCTTTCCTGTCAACAGGACCCTATCTCTTCTCCTGGGTGCTGGTGTGGGAGTCAAAGGCCCCCCATGATTACGAATCACAGCTCCATGCTCCGGGGGTGCTGCCATGGGGCTTTCTAAAAAGGAAAAGCACCTGCCTGATTCTCAGATCCCTCAGCCCCAGGAGACCATAACTTTGGAAGGAGTTGGTGGGTGGACAAAGGGTAGCAGCCACAGGGGAGCCGCTGGGGGTGGGAGACAGCCCTGGGCTGGGAAGTTGGGAGACTTGAGACTAACCTGCTGTGTGGTCCTAGGGTTATCACTTCCTTTCTCTGGGCCTCAGTTTCCCCATTCATAAAATGGAAAGAAATTGTGCCCAATGTCCATCTGGTGCTAAATCCCCAAAGGACCTGTCCCCCAGCTGGGGTGGACCCTCTTCTTGCCTCAGAGGGGACTCAGTCTATCTCCACCCCAGTCTCCTTTGCCCCAAAACCTGTCCCTAGTCCCAAAGCCCCAGACCCCACACCCTCTTTTGGTTTCCTTGCCTTTCCCCTCCCCCCACAAGCCCCGCACACCCCAGCAGAGTCCCTGGGCAGCACAGTAAAGACGACTGGTTTCGGTATCAGTTTGTAAACTTTAAGGAAAATGTGTCTTTGTTTTCCTGTCCGCTATCGTCGGGTGTTGGTTTGTTCACAGTCAGGTGGTGGTCAGGTGTGTGCATGGGTGCGTGCGTGCGGGTGTGCGTGTGCGTCCACTCCTCGGCCTCGGCCCCCCAGTCCGCCCCCCGCCCCGGCCGCCCGGGCCCTTCCCCGAGTGCCCCCAGCCCACTCCCTCCGACCTCACCGGGGAGGAGACAGTCACAGCTTCTGTTGGGCCGAGACCCCCTTCCAGTAATCGAGGATGTCGTGCAGGTCCTCGTCCTTGGCGAACTGGACCTTCTTGCGCAGAGCGTGGCCCGCGGCCATGTACACCTCCTCGCGGTGGTGCTTCTTGTAGGGCCGGAAGCGCTCCCAGATCTTGTGCGTGCTCTCGGACGAGTACTCGGGGCTGGACGAGTACCCTGAGTAGTAGTGTCTGGGGGAGAGCTGCGAGTAGGTGGAGTCACGCTTGGAGCGGGTCAGCGGCTTGAGGAAGGACACGCGCTGGCTCAGGCTGTCGGCGCCCTCCTCGTAGTACAGGGCAGGGAAGCTGTGCCGGTGCTCGCTGCAGTGGTAGGCCGGCTTCACCTCCAGGTGCTGGATGCCACCGCCCCCACCGCTGCCCCCCCCGCTGCCCGCCGGCACCAGTGGGAGCCGGTCCAGCGGGCTGTTGAGGGGGCTGCCCTTCTCGATGTACTTGGAGTCACCCTTGGCCAGCCCCGCGGTGGCCGGGTGGTCAGGCACGTCCAGGCTGAAGACCTTGGCGCTCTTGATGGAGCCGCTGGATGACACGCTGCAGGTCTTGCGGGTCACGGCGGCATCGGCACTCAGCTGGCGCTGGAGCGGGTGGTGGGAGCTCTCCTTGTAAGGGGGTGAGAGGAAGCTGGGCCTCTCCAGTGCCCCAGGGGCAGTGGTCGAGGAGGCAGCACTGGCCGCAGGGAGGGACTGGCACTCAAAGGCCAGCTCTGGGTCCCCACTGCCACTGCCGCCCCCCAGGAAAGAGGCTGAGTCCAGCTTGAGGGCATCAATGCAATTGTTAATGATCTGGTTTACCTTGTCCACCTCCTTGGCGATGGTGGAGATCTCTGCAGCCGAGCCCTGGCCGTTCTCAAGGTCTGGGAGGTCATCCTCAGGCCGAGCTAGGCCATCCCCACCCGCACCCGTGCGCACCTCTATGTAATTTCCTTTGGTGGCCACCTTGGGCGTGTCCAGCCCGGCCTCCAGCCCCTTGGAGGTGGGCAGCTTCTCCCCGATCATGGAGGGGATGGACGACATGCGGGAGACAGGCAGCACGGGTGGCTCACCCAGCTTCTGGGTGGCATGGACGATGGAGCTGGCGTCCACGTCTGCCCCATAGCGCATCTCCAGGATGGTTTTCTTGACGTTGACGGATTTCTGCTTCTCCTCCTGCATGCGCCGCTTGCGCAGGCAGTAGTAGACAGCTCCCAGCACGATGACCATGCCGAAGAGGCAGCCCAGGATGGTCATGATGTAGTGGGTGGTGGTGGAGGTGCTGGGCGCCAGGTCGCCCGGGACAGGGTCCCGCGTGGTGAAGGCCAGGCAGGTGTGGTTGAAGCGGCGGCTGTTGCGCAGCGAGGTCACACAGAAGGTGTACTCGGTGTGCGCCCGCAGCTTGTCCAGCGTCACAATCTCCTTCTTGTTCTTGAGCGTCATGACGTCGGAGAAGTAGCTGTTGTTGTACTGGACCAGGACATACATCTTGCTATAGGGGTGGGGGATGATGACCACCAAGGTGGCCGAGGTGAAGGTGACATGGTGCAGCTTGATGGCAGGCCCCGTGGACGCATCTGTGGTGGATGAGGCCGGCGGCTCCACCGAAAGGATCTCGTCGGGATTGAAGCCTGAGTTCTCATCGGGCTCCCTCTGGGTGTCGGTGGAGTAGGGCGTGGGGTGGCTCACGGGCCGGGAGGGCAGCGAGCCATTGCGGCACTTGGCCTGGAGCACGGTGATGGCATTGAGGCTGTGGTAGGGCCGGGGCACGAGCAGCGGGTAGCCAGCAAACTCCCGTGGCGACTCGCACTGCAGGCGGTCGTAGTTCTTGGTGACGTTGTTGAAGACCACGAGCCAGGCAAGGAAGCCAAAGAGGTCACACTCACAGTTGAAGGGGTTGCCGGCCAGCTCGCACACCATCAGGCTGGCCAGGCTGGCAAAGGTGGCGCCATCAAGGCGGCTGAGACGGTTGGAGGACAGGTCGATGCTGATGAGGCTCGGGCACTCGGAGAAGGCGGTGGGCGTCACCACCTCGATGAGGTTGTGCTGGACGAAGAGGAACTGCAGACGGCTCATGCCGCGCAGCATGCCCTCGGTCAGGTTGCTGAGCTTGTTGTAGCCCAGCTGCAGGACCTGCAGGCTCGACTGGCCCAGGAAGGCGCCGTCCTCAATGTAGGAGATCTCGTTCTTGGTGAGGTTGAGGTCGGTGAGGTTCCCGAAGCGATTGAGAGAGGAGTAGAGCACGGCTTTGAGCTTGTTCTCATTGAGCCGCAGGTCATGCACTGTGCTGTTGATGTGCTGCGGGATGGTCTCATAGGGTGGCTGGTTCTGGCTGCAGATGGCCAGCCACACATAGCCCTTGTCACCCTCAATGAGCCAGCAGTCGGCGCGCACGGCACCCGGCTGGCATACGCACAGCAGCGCCGCCGCGCACAGCCCCAGGCGCAGCATGGCGCCGGCCTCGGCCCCCTCGAAGGCCAGGCTCGAGGTGAGGGGCTGGGGCACAGGAGGCCTAACAGCCGGAGGCTGGAGCTGGCAGCACAGTCCTCCCTGGGGTCGCCACCATCTTGGGGGCGACCCCCAGCACGGGGGCCCCAGGCAAGGTGGGCACAGCCAGTGCCAACTGCTGGGGGCCTTCTGGAGTGCTACAGCAGGTGCTGGGCCTAGGTGGGGCCGGGCGGCAGGGGGCCCCACTGCCTGCTCCCAGGCAATGCTCCCTGCCTCCTGCTGGGAAGGTGCACAGGCCCTCAGGGCTTGACTTCCTCTCCCTTCTCTTCCTCTTCCTCCTTGGGTTCCGGGCTCAGAACTTCAGACGATTCCCACAGGAGGCTGGAGAGTGCAGCACTGAGGGGGGAGCAGGAGAGACGGTGGCAGGAAGGAAGAGACCCATCTGTCACCTGGTTCCTGAAAGGCAGCACCGGGAGGGGGTGACAGATCAGTGCGAGGGCTCGGAGCAGCCCCTTCAAGCTTCAGCACCCCCAGTCCCTTCTTCAAACCCCCTCCCAGGGGTCCTCTGTGCCAACGAGCACACTGGGGTCCCTGTTACATAAAAGAAGGGAGGGCTGGTGGCTGGCAAGAGGGGAGGAGGGACCTGGGGGGCAGGAAGGAGGGAGACAGAAGAATGTCAAGGGAGTGGGGACAGAGTCTGAGGACGCCGGGCAGAGAAGGGAGACCAGAGAGGAAGAGGGGGACGTGCACAGGTATACACACACACACACCCACACTCACCCAAGCACACTAGTGTCCACACTCGTACAGTGGCCTGCACAAAGATCCATGTGCACCCGCGTGAGCCAGAACTCCATGGCATGCACACATAGACAGGTACACACACACAAGCACACCTATAATCTGTGCATTCGACAAACAGGCCCGTCCACAAGTGTCCACGTACCCAAGTGGGCACTCCTGAATCCAGATAAAGAATTAAGCCCAGCAAAATGCCTCCTTTCTTCCATGCCCAAAGATAAATAATTCATTTGTTGTGTAACTGCTCTTGTTCCAAAAATAATTCCCTTGTCTCAGCTTCCATGGGGGAGGGGGAGTAGAGCATCATGTCTGTGAGCCCCTCAAGCAAGGAGATACAGAGGCCGGGGTCTCCCACAGGAGGAGGACCTGGGGAGACCTCATCCTACAGGCAGAGCAGAGCCAAGGGAAAGAGAGGGCAAGAGTCTGCAAAGCCAGAGACACTCCCCACTGTCATCTCCTCAAGTGCTTTCCAGTAGAGCACCCTGATCCTGTAGGAGGCCTCAGGCCTCCAGAATGGCATGGCTGACACCCTTCATCCCCTTCCACGGCTGGAGAGTCAGAGACCCAGAGGGGGACAAGGACTTGCCCCAAGTAATACAGCACAGCCCGGTCCAGGATCAGGACTCCTGAGGCACCATGAGTCCAAGCCAGGAGTCAGGAGGCCTGGAGCCCCATCCACCCACCTCCGTTAGCCGGGTAAATCTCACCATCTCTCTGAGTCTGTTTCCACATCTATAAGGTGGAGATCAGGTCCAGGCCTGGCCCATTTGATGGGGGAAGAAGTAAGGTGACTCATGCTGCCCACCCCCAGGATGCAGAGGGGCAGGGGAGGTGGGCAATGCAGGGGTCACAACCCACAGACCATCTGCATCCATCCTCACTTTCCAAGTGGGGAAACTGAGCCCCAGACCCAGGGGAGACTAGCCTAGGTCTCTGAGCAAGCTGGACACAGCCCCTGCACCAGACCCCAGCTCCACCGCCCACCATGTGCTCTCAACTATGGAAACAGCACAGTTCTCCCTCCCTCTGCCCTGGGCAGGGACGAGGGATGTGAAGATTAGGCCAGAGAAATCCATGTTTGGGCAAAGAAAGCCGGAGACCGTTCACAAGAGCCATCTCCGCCTCCTGCTCCTCCTCCTGGGAAACTCCAGGAAAAGGAGTGCTTTGAAAAAATTTTTCTTCAAACCTTTGCCATTAAAGCAAAACCAATTTACAGCACTGAGCCCCAGAGGGTTGGAACAGAGGAACGGGAAGTGGAGAGGGGGAAGAATCCCACAAGAAGTCCAGAGCAGGCAGTTTTTGTTGAGGAGGTGGCAGGTGGACAGGGTGTCCAGATGACCTGCTGGATTAAGGCTGATGCTGCGTCACAGAGGCTGTGATGACCAGACCCTCTGAGGCAGGCCTCACACTCCCGTCCCCTGCAGGACTAGCTTGGTGTGCACGAGGCACTTGGGCAGGAAGGAGGGGTCCAGGCAACAGACCACATTTCTGTCCTTGGCTGTGCCGTGCAAAGGTCTCAGGGCTGGAAAGAATTTGGCTCCTGTCCAGCATGACCACTGGCTCCTAGGGGACCTCAGGCCAGTCCTACCCTTCTCTGGGCCTCGGTTTCCCCTCCTACAATCAGCAAGGTTGTAGTGGAGGAGGCTAAGTCCCCAAGCTCACTGCTTCCAGGATTCGTGAGCCGGCCTGTCAGAGAGCCCTCCGGCTGCTCCAAGTACGGTCCCTCCTCCCTGTCCTCCTCCATCTGGGAATGTCTGGGGACTGCATTTGTATGCAGGTGCATGCGCAGGTGTGGGCCGGCTCAGAGTGGCGATGCAGGAGTGTGCTGACGTGTACAAGTAGACGCTGCACGGGCAGGCATGTGTGCACACGTATGCGCGTGTGCACAGGATGTGTGCATGCATGGCCGGCTACAGCAGTGCATGCTTGCGTGTGGAGGGTGGGAAGGCACGCAGGTCAAGGCATCTTGGGAATGCAGGCAAACACCTGCCTATTGACCACGTTTCATTACACGTGTGTTCCACATGCAGGTGTATGTGCGTGTGCACATGCACAATCTTAGCCATACACAGCCCCCATCTCCATCCCCTCTATTCAGATCTGCACTGCTCAAACCAGCATCCTCTCAGCCAGGCCGGGGAGGGGGGATGCGAAGGGGGGTTGGGGGGTGAGTAGGAGAAGGGGCCCAGGTTTGGGAGGGGAGTTAGTTAGTCCTGCCCCAGGTCTTCCCAGCCCTTCCCAAACAGTCCAGGGTGGGCCGAGGCCTGCTGTGCCCCCTCCCCAGCCACTCTGAGTTCTGCCCACCTGAGCCCTCAAGGTGACCCTGTTTGTGGCCCTCTCTCCTGCTCCTATCCTCCCCCATGACTCAGATGGAGCCAGAAGCAGCCTCCCATCTCCCCATCCCATCCCGTGTGCGTCCTGGGCTGCCTGCCCGCCACCCATCGAGGCCTGACGCAGCCAGGGAAGGGGACGACGAGGCCAAGAAGACACTGACAGCAGCACTTGGCCCCGGCCCAGTTGCTCACCCACTCAAGGTGCAGGGCTGGGGGCAGGGGATGCCAGCCTGGGTTCTCTCAGGCCTGGGGCTCAGGATCCCCAGGAGGACAGACAAGGTCATGCCCTTCCCCTCCCCCCACAAGGGTCATCCTTCAACGCACGCTAGTGAGAGAAGCAGGGCCCTACCCCACCTCACACACACCTGGGAGGGAGAGGGAAGGCGGGGAGGGGGCTGTAGAGAGAAGGCAAGGGCTGAGAACGAAAATAAGAACAAAAGCAAATGAAAAGCAAAAACATGGAGACAGCCAAGTAGGGAGAGACAAAGGAAGAGAGAGAAATGGAGACAGCAAGTCTGAGATGCAGGACCCACGGCAGTGAGACAGATGACAGATATGCACGGGGACCTAGGCACCTGCTGACTACCCCACCCACCCTCTAGGGGCCAGGGAGACAGATGACACTGGGTCTGGCTCAGCCACCGAAATGCAGCCTGTGACCAGCCCAGAGGGAGGCGGGAGGCAGCAGGAAGCAGCTGTTGGGAAGCAGAGGCCTTTTCTGCCACCCCACCCCCTCCTCCCCACGCCTGCCACCAGCAGCCCGGGAGGTGTGTGGCCATGCACCATGCAGGCAAGCAGGACTGTGCATCCAGACAGGCAGTGTCGCAGTGTCGGCCAACAGCAGTGCTCCCGGCTGCCTGGGATGGAGCAGACCCCTCCCCCAACCCCGCTGGGCCTGACACTGACACAGGGGAGGTGAGGGTCATTACAGGGATGTCGTGGGAATGAGTAAACTCTGGCCAGAGAAGGGGCAGGACCCAAATGCCGCACCAGCACCTCTTTCAAGGGTCCCTCTCTCTTTCCACCACACAAAACAGGACTGTGGCAAAGTCAGGGGCAGTGTGCTATTGAGGAATCTTGCAGGGGGCCCCCAGTCTGACCAGCTACACACTGTATGATGTCAACAGAGAGAAGAGATAAGAGTCAGAGAGACCCAACAGGTGCTCACTGCTGAGGGGCAGAGCTGGTGTGGTGGTCTTGGCTCACAGCTGGGCAGAGCCACAGACTGCCTGAGTCACTCTGGGCAAATGCCTTCCCCTCTCTGGACCTCAGGCTGTAGCCGCCAGTTGATACAGTTGATTTTGTGCCCTTCCCGCCCAGGTGCCCGAGGTTCCAGGTCCCTCCATGGACTCAGAATCCTAGAGCCTCGGAGCTGGAAAGATGGGGAGCCCTCACTCAGCTCAATGCCAGCCTCTCTCAGAGGGGAAACCAAGGCCAGGGCAGAGGAAGGGACATGCTCAGGGTCCTACACCAAGCTGGTGGAAGCTCAGGCTCAGGACCCAGGGTGACAGTGACAGATCCCGATCTGAGCCTGAGTCCCCTGCAGGATCTTCACCCATGAAGTGATACAAGGGATCCCCATGCAGCAAGGCTGTGCAAGGAGGCAGTGAGCACCTGTGCTATGGCACCCAGCATGGGGCCTGGCCTCCAGAGTGGCAGCTGCCGTTGTTAACTAACGTGGGTTCATCATTATCTCTCACAGCCCTCAGCACCCTGGATTAGCGTTCCCCTGCACTCGGGTCGCATCTCCCAGACCCCCCACTACAGGCTGACCCTCTGCTCCACAGTTCGAGGGGAGTCTTGACCAACTCCCACCCCGCACTGTGAGGTGAGTAAGGGTCTGAGGGGGGTCAGGCTGCCCCCCAGGCTCTGCAGCCTCAGCATCCCTCCCTGGGTTGGTGAGAGGCCAGAAAGAGTGAGATGAGCCTGAGTGTCCGACTGGCTGAGGGTAGATGGGAGCCAGGGATGCAGGACTGATCAGTTCTGAGTCCCCAGGTGAACCACAGGCCCACTCTGAGTCTCAGTTTCTCCTTCTGTGTGTCCAGGCAAGTGCCAGCCATCTCCCAGGGCTTTCACGGAACCCCAGGACATGGTGGAGGCCAACACACTCCACATGGGGCAGGAGGCCCCACCAACGCACAGCTCAGGCTCCCGCTACTCTCCTGCAGGGCCACCCATAGGTCAGCTCCAGGGAGCGGGTGCTCCAGGGTAGGTGCAGTCTGTGTTCCAGCCTCCCAGGAGCAGGGACATGAGGCTCAGCCCGGGAAATCTCATTTGCAGCAGCTGATAAGTGCTGGCACGGGCTCCTCCCTGGGCCAGGCTGGCCAAGGCTCCCTGAGGTGCCATTGTTACTGTCCATGTCAATGCCATTACCCAGGATTAGGAGGACCAAGGACTCCTGGGGCCCAGCCAGAACTCTCAGGGCAGGCGGCCACCTCAGCTCTCCCTGCTAGAAACACTGTTCCAGGCCAGGGGGCCCAGAGACAGGCTGCTACACTCTGTCCTCGGGGACAAAGCCTGCCCCCCCCTCAGGGCGGAGACTCAGACCCACTACCTCATTTCAATCAGGACTCTGCTCCGTTGCTCCCAACCCCCACCCCTACCTTCTGACACCAAATCTGAGATAATCAGTCATCACTGAGCCCTGGCTGTGATGCCCTTGCATTGCTCCACGCCACCTGACATCATTCAATCCTTCACAATTCTCCCTTACCCCACCCTGCGGCTGGACACTGGGTCCTGCCGCTGCCTCCTCATCACGGGGGTTCCTGGAGCGGGCTGCCCTGGGCTTCAGTTCCTCATCTGTAAAATGGGATAATTATACCTTCGCCACAGAACTACTGTTCGGTAAATAAGCTGTTTGGGTTTCAGGTGCAATGAGCCTCAGCTGCAGGGTAGAAAGAAAAAAATCACGATGTTGGAGGCAAAGCGTCCTGGGATTGAATATGAAGCTGTGTGACATGGGGCACAGTAACCTCTCTGGGCTTCAGTGTCCTCACCTGTAAGACAGTCGTAGCTACGCCTTCCCCAGTGGCACATATGTGTCTGACACGGCTGGTGCCGTTAGCCTCGTTTTACAGATGAGAAAACTGAGGCTCTGTCCTTCCCCAGCTTCCTCCAAAGGGCTAGGCCTGTGGCAGGGACAGCACATGTGCCGGCCATCTGGTGGGTTTCCTGCCCCTTGTGTAGGACCTCCCTTCCTATCAGAGGGAAGTGTGCAATCAGGAATCATCCAAAAGCCTGGAGAGACTTCAATTTCTCCATCAATCAGGAAGTACTTATCCCAACACAGCTGCGCTCCTTAACCCCCAGACACACTGCCACCTCAGGACCTTCGCACATGCTGTTCTCTCTGCCTGGAATGTCCCTCCCCCAATATTCCCACGACCCACTAGCTCACTTTATTCAGGACTCTGCTCAACTGCTCCCCACTCCCTATCCCTACCTTCTGACACCAAATCTGGGACAACTCACTTGTCACTCAAGCCTGGCCGTGGTCCTCTCACAGTGCTCAACACCACCCGACATCATTTAGCTCTTTATCATCGCCCCTTACCCCACCCCCAGCATAAAAGCAAAGTAGAACTTCGTCGTGTTCACTGCTGTAATCCCCATGCCTAGAACAGGGTCGTACACACAGCAGGTGCTCGGGACATGGTGTGTGGAAGGAGAGCTCAGGGTCAGGGACAGAAGAAAAATCCTGAGGCCCTGACTTCACTGAGTCAGAAAGTTAAATACCAGAGGGAGGCCCATCCCCCACCGATGGTGCTCAAGACGTGTCAGGAAACGGGCTGGGCTTCCTTCTAGCCTCATGGCCCCCCTCATGCTTCCCATTTCACAGACAAGGAAACTGAGGCTCAAAGAGGTGCAGTGATCTGCCCAAGACCACGTGGCCAGGAACCCAGGCCAACTCAAGCTCTTGGAACCACCAGACTTTCCAGGATCCCTGTAAAGGTGACTTCCCATGACTTGAATACTTCCGGTGGCTGACCTCTCAGCACCCACCTCCAGCTGCTTATTCCCTCCTTGAACAGCTCTGATGGTTAGAAATTTCTTCTTCTATTACAAAACCAACTCTGGCTCCTTGTACCTGTTCCTGGCCTGCTGTCTGGAGCCACTGGCAGCAAGGCCAGCACCCCCACAAAGGCCCTTCCGGTATCTGCTCATCTGTCATCACTCCGCTTATCCAAGCTAAACAGCCCCATGTCCCCTGCCTGCTCTTCCTATGCCATGGTGTCAAGTCCCTCCCACCCATGGGTCCAGCTGCCCAGGGTCATGTTTGCTGTCAAGGTCCCTCCTACAATGTGTCCTCTGGAGCACCAGTGCCAATGTGGTCTGAGCAGTGACCAGCACCGCCCCCCCCGCCTTGGTTTGGCTCCCTGCTTCTGTTGACGCGGTGCCAGTGTGCACGGGCGTCGTATCCTCACCTTGTCCTAGATGATAAACCGAACCCCCGAGCCCTTCACACACACTGCCAGGCAGCCCTGATGCCCTCCGAACGTCCTCCAGCAGCTCTGGGCAGTGTCTGTTTAGGTCTCAGCCGAGGTGCTGAGTGTTCATCCACCCCATTCAATCACGTCCTGTTAGTCTCAGCCCCGCATGCCAGCTGCTCCAGATCTCAGGGGAGCTGGCTTCTGCCCCTCACTGCCTCGGCACCGGCTCCCAGCTCTGGGTTATCCTGCACTGGGTGAGCAGGCTACGACTGCATCCACGTCACAGGGAAACAGAGACCAGGCCTGGGCCAGGGAGCCTGCCCGCAGCTTGCCCCAGGGCTAGGTGGGGCGCACTGTCCAACCGGCCACACACTTACCCACATTCCACATGTGTTTATTGCACACCTATGTGTCTGGCACTATAGCAGACAGACACGCCCTGCCCACACTAAGCTTCCCTCTTACTCAAGAGTGTAATAAGAACAGCACATCAACAGCAGCAACGGCCGACAGTTAATGAGGCTTAATTGGGCTTGCAAGGCCTGATGTGTTGAACACGAATCTCCAAGCCCGTGACCTCAGTCAAAAAAGGGGCCTAGGCTGTGCCCCGGGCTACTGTAGAAAGAACAATTCTGAGTAGGAGACGCATGGAGGACTGGCTCACTGCGTGACCTTGGGCAAGTTAGTGCCTTACCTCTCTGGGCCTCAGTTTCCCCATCTGTTTGGAGGAGGACAGCAGTGCACATGTGTCTCTCTGGTTTGGTGGGGCCACCCCAAAGCTTTCTGCCAACTGCGCATTGTGTTATCCCCTGAACTCATCCGGTCCCTGTGCCTGTTCTGCTCCCAGGGTGACATATCCGTCATTAGCACCTATGCCACGTCAGGCCTCAGTGGAAGGAGACAGGCAGGAAGACGGAGGCTTTTACCAAAGGCCTTGACCTTGGGAACTGCCCAGCAGCACGAGAGGGGAGGCCCCAGCACTGGTTCTGTGGACAGCGTCAAATAGACTGCCCAGCTCACACGGCCCACGTGCCAGCACCCACTCCCCAGCCCCAGGCAGCCCAGCCCACCCACCCACCACCAGGTACCTGGGGATGGCATGTAGCCCACAACTAAGGATGCCCTGTATTGAAAGTCACCTCCTAGTGCCAGCCCAGGGGTCACCTCCTAGCTTTCCCAGAATCCCCCAGGCTATTCAGGAGACTGCCTCTCCCTGCCACCTGACCCTAACCTCTCCTCCCCTGGACCCCACCTCCCCCACTGACTGCCTTTCTCATCTGACCCAGGCCTCCCCTACCCAACTCCCACCTCCTCCATCTAAACCCACCCCTCATCCCACCTGACCCCCACCTCTCCCCTCATGACCCTCACCTCCCCATCTGACCCCTGCCCTCTCCCTACCTGACCCCTGTCCTCTCCCCACATGACCTCTGCCCTCATCCCACCTGACCCCCACCTCACCCCACATGACCCTCCCCTCCCCACCGGACCCCTGTCCTCTCCCCACCTGACCCCTGCCCTCTGCCCACCTGACCTTTACCTCCCCCACCTGGCCCCTGCTGGCCCTGCTCAGCTGCAGCCCCTGGGCACTACTCACCAGTCTCCACTGGACCCGCTCTTTCACCAGTGCCTGCGCACGCACGCTGCCTCTGCCTGCATGGCCTCCATTCATTCATTCAATAAACATTTATGGAGCACCTACTATGTACCAGGCACCGGCTAGGCCCACCCTCCTGGCTCTGCCTCCACCACCTGCTCCTCCTCCGGGTCCCAAGGGGGGAATTTCCCTGCCTTCCGACATCCTCGGGGCTGTCCCAATGCAGGGGCAGCATGTGCGGGGCTTCACAGCAGGGGGTTATGGGTAGCCCAGGCAGGATGAGAAGAGTCATCGGCTCACATAGGCTGGGCCTAAGCGCCTCTAGTGTTTGTTCATTAAATTCTCAGCACAACCTTATGAGTCGGTGCTATTACCATTCCCACTTTACAGATGAGGAAACTGAGGTCTCACAACTGCTACCCAGTGGCTTTACCCCCCACAGTACCAGGCTCTGGCTCAAGGGATGCTGTGGGATCCTGTTTCATCTGGACAGTGGTTTTAAACAACTTTTCAATTAGTTGCTAATATTGAAAACTTGGGAGATTTTACTTTTTAAATCACCATTTCTGGAAGTCACTGAAAAACCTGGAAGACCTGGCTGCGCAGGGTCTGCATCCCTGCAAGGACAGAGCAGCGGCACGGGCCCAGGGCACCCCCCACCGCCTCCTCCCTGCCTCTCTGGCTTCAGTTGCCCACTGACACGGGGCACTGGGGTTTGTAAGGCCAGCAAGAGGGAGCCCCAGAGTGGGGACAATGAGAATCCCAACCTGCATGGGGATCCCATGAGCCTCTCAGTCTGGGGCCCAGGGGTGCCACAATCCCTGAGCCCCCCACTCCCATCCTCCCTGGCCTGTGCCCCTGGGTTTTTGAGCTCTAGGACACTAATAGCATGGGTCTGCCATTATTAGGGGGTCTCCAATTATAGGTATGAAACTCTTTGGTCCTAAAAATCTCCTAAATCTTGGCCTCTGTGGGTCATCAATTCTACAGGACTTAAAGGTGCACTGACCCCCCCACACCTTCTCCTTGGCTCCAAGCAGGCTCACTGGGCAGAGGACCCCCCACCAGGAGAGCCTCCCCAGGACTGCCTGCTGTGCTGTGGGGCCCGCTTCCCCTCTGGCGCTCCAACAACACTGCCTGGGTCCCTGGGTCAAGTTTTGGTATCCTACTAGGTTCAGAGGGTTACTTGCCCCTAAATATGATCCCCACTCCATAGAACACTGCTAGTCAGCCTAGGCTGTTTCCAGGCAAGGCTGCTGTGACACCAGAAGTTCTAAGGCCTTGGTTCCTGAAGCCACACCACTGGTCACCACAGCGTAGAGCCTACACCAAAGGGCTCTGGGGCTTCTGGCATGACCCCTTGCTTCCAACCCTCTCATGCTCACCTGGGACTCCTGCCTGCTACCCAACCCCCTGCCTCTACCAGGCCCAGCACCCTGGGCCCTGGAGCCCCCAGGGCCAAGCTGAGAAAGCCCTCCCCAGTCTCCTCACAACCTCAAACCAGGCGGTCACAAGGGGTTAGTGTGGACACTGCCTAGGATGGTCTGAAATTTCCTCTCCTGGCCCTGACTCTAGCTTCTCTGGAGTGGGCTGGGGGGAGCCCAGACTGAGGGACGCCTCGGGGACTACGGGGGCCTGCAGCTGCGCCATCAGAGAACAAGGAGGCTCTGTCAGTGCTGAGGGGCTGACACGGAGCCCCGGAAACACTGGGGGAGGGACATCCCCGACTGCTGGCTGGGTAGACACCACAGCCCCGGACGTGTGGTGACTACGACAGCCCTGTGTCCACCAGCTCAGTGTGACCAACCCGTCAAGTGGGCCTTGGGTAGGGCAGGGGGCACTTCAGCTCAAATCTAGGCTCTGCCACGTAACTAACGCCCTGGTCCTGGCCACTTCTTCCCCCTGAGTCTCAGCTTCCCCTTCTGTGAAACGGGACAAGAGCACTATCCCCAAAGCTGTAGAGTGAACAGCCACAGCCAGGGCCTGGCACAGAGTAGCTGCTCAATAAATGAGCTGCTGCAAGTATCGCTATCACGCCAGGCACGCAGTAGGGCCTCATCAGCCCTGCTGTAACCGTGACAATGAGGAAGGGGGAGGCCTGGTCCCTGGCACTGTCTTCCTGTCAGTCCCGAGGGCAACACATCCCTCTTTGCCTCTGACCCTCCACCTCTCTGAGGTCCGGGCTCCCCAAAAGCCTGCTCCCAGCCCCATCCTCAGCCTGTTCCCCGGCCTCGGTTTCTCTCTCGTTGCCAAAGCACAATGGCTGTTATAATTAACAAATTATCTCAGTGCGACAGCTGTGGTCCTTTAAAAATTAGGTTGAATAACAAGATCCTGGTGTATGGTAATTCCTTTTCATCTCTGTCTGCCCCTGTCTCTCCGCCTCACTTCAGCCTTGTTATGCATGCAAACGTTTTCTCCTTTCCTCCTTCCCAGACACCTTCCTCCTCCGTGACCTCCTTCCCCTCAGGATGGCAAGGGGACAGACTAAGGCTCCGCTTTCCTGTGAAAAGAAGGAGGGAGCTGACCCTCCTGGGCACCTCCTGTGCGGCCAGCGCTGGACAAAGCGCCTGACACAGTGACTTCTGCAATCTTCTGGCAGACCTCAGTCTTGCCATCTTCTTGCTGGCAATGCTCCCTGCTGGGGCTGGGCTCCTCCACCTCCCAGGCCACACTTTCTCAGGCTCCCCTGCAGCTGCCCTGCCATTTCTTCTGCCTGTACTTGAGGCAGTGCCTTCCCTGAGACCCTGGTTCCAGTTCCGTACTCTTCTCAATCCTGCTTCCCACCCCTGCCCCAACCCCAAGAGCATCTCAGCCCCTCCCAAGGCTTCTACTATCAGCCTCGTGCTGGCCACGCCGCCCACCCCATCCCAGCTGCCTCGTGGACCCCTCCCTAGCGCTGAAACTCCACCTGTCCACACCCACTACTGGACTCATCTCCTGCTCCCCTTCCCCCTCCCCCACTTCTCTCCAGTTCCCTGACCCAGTGAGAGGCACCCACATCCACCCAGCTTGCCCCTGTGGGAGCGCCCCTGCGCCCACACTGCTGCTGCTCTGGCTCAGCCCCCTTCCTTGCCTCGGTCAGCACACTTGCTGGTCTCTCTGCCTTCAATCCTACTATCCCATTCCATCCATCCTCCGCCCAGCCAAGGATGAGCTTTCTAGAACATGAACGTGAGCATGGCACTCCCTGGCTGAAAAGCCTTCATTGGCTTCTGCTGATCTGCAAAAATTCCAGCAGCATACAGAGCCCAACCCTGTGGTCCTGCAGGAGCTGGCACCTGCTCACCTCTGCTGCCCTCCTGCCTCCCCGCACCTCATTGGGGTCTCTCTTGAGGGTTCCCACAGCCCTCTGGAATTCCTCCATCACAGCCAGAATCATAACTGCTGCTTTTACCCCTGGACTGAGTTCTCTGCGGAAGGGCCCTGACTCTGCATGAGAGCCCAGCACCAGGCACACAGTAGGTGCTCAATAAACTTCTGTTAATGACTGAATGAAGGAAGCCTGCTCTCCCCTTTATAGATAAGGAAACCAAGGCTCAGAGTAACTAATGACTTGCTCAAGATCACACAGTTCATGCAAGACAAAACCAGGATTTGATCCCAGGTCTATGACTCCAATGCCAGGCTTTTCAACTCCCTGGGAAGGGATGTGAGCAGTCAGCTTCTGCATAGATCTCAGGGGATTAATCCTCCCTCCTGCCTCAGTTGGATGATAAGGAGACAGGCCCTCAGCCTAGGCTGTCATTCCCTCAAGTCTGACCTTGGGCTAGCCACAGGACCCTCAGGGCCTCAGTCTGCTCATCTGTAAAGTGGGAAGAAGCCCCACCTCACTCCATCTCAGAAAGTGGCTGCTGGGACAGAAACTCAGATCTTAGAGAAAGTTGGTCCTACTAACATCTGGAGATTTTTCTACCCTCACCCTCCAATCCCAACCTCATTGCTCTTGGCAGGCACTCCCCAAAGACTTGGGAGGGCTTTCCAGGATGGGAGAGGTCACATAGAACAGAGACCCCCACCTCAGGGAGAGGTAGTGGGAGAAGCATGAGAAGTTTGGGGAGCAGATCACGACCTTGCGTAAGAAGCTTCCCTGTCTGAGCCTCGGTGTCCTTATCTGTGAAGTGGGTCCATTAATGCCCACTTTATGGGACTGCAGTGAGGACTAATGTGTAAAGTGCGTAGCACAGTGCAGACGCTACGATGGCCCCGAGGCTGCGAGCTTCTGTGGCATCATGATGCTGAGGTGCACTCCAGGGAGAGAGGGAGGAGAAGGGGGTGGGACCAAGCAGGACCATCTGTTGCTGACTCTCTCTCCTCAAAAGCCCCCAATGGCTCCCACTGCCCCCAGAAAGGGGCTCACACTCTGATGTGTGGCCCTCGAACCCTTCTCTCCCTCTCTGAGCTCACGCCCCACATGTCCCTTCACAACCCTAAGGAGTTTCGGGGATAACCACCCACATGTCCTCCAGGCCTTTGCTCATGCTGCTCCTGAGCCTGGGGAGACATTCCCACCCATCCCCGGAGCCTGGGGCCCAGACCTTATGCCCTCTTGTCTGAGAAGCCTTCAGAGATTTCCCCTCCACAGGAGAGTGATGGCCTCTCTGCTCTGTCCCCTCCCCCCCCAATGTATGGCCCATGGAATCCTGGAAGGGTCCTAGAGATTGTCTCACCCCACCTCACCTCCCCCCATTTTACAGGAGGGGAAACTGAGGCACAGATGAGGACCAGCAGCTCCCCAGTGATGCCCTTGAGCCCAGGTCTCTGCTGCTTCCAGCCCTCCGAGCAGCCTCTGCCTGGTGCTGAGCTGTTCTGCTCTTGCCTGTCTACTCCCCACCCCAGCCCGAGCTCCCTGAGGACTTGCTCGTCTTCCTCCTGCGTCCCCTCCCCGCCTAGCCTAAGGCCTGGCGCATAGTAGGCACTCAGTAAATGTCTGTTGAATTGAATTGCGCTCAGGGCGGCCAGTCGTCTCTGCTCTGTAAGAGAAGCATAGAGTTAGTGGAGCTGTCCCACGGCGACCAGCTGGTGGGGTGAGCAGTCCAGCCTGCCCCAAGGACCCCATGGGCCCTGGGGAGGGGGCCTGGGAAGCTGGAACATTCAGAGCTAGGTGAGTCTGAATTCTGCCCCAACAGGCGGCATGGCCCTGGTAAGTCACGCGGCCCCTAGGGCCTCGTGGGCCTCATCTGTCAAATGGAGATGACACCCCAGTCCCCCTGGGCTCTGAGGCCTGCTTGTTATGAGGACCAGAAGAGACATGAGGAGTGTAAACGGTGACCACCAGCTCATAGGCATTGTGTGCTCAGTGCCTGACACACACAAGTCGGGTGGGAATTATGCCCATTCTGCAGATGAGGAGACAGAGGCTTGTAGAGGGGCTGGCCTGCCCAAGGCCACACAGCCCACGCATTTGGTCACATGCTGAGTACACAGTCTCCCTGCAGAGCTGGAGGGAAATAAGGCATGATAACAAACCACAGACAAAGACGCCAAACCCACCAAAGGGTGGCCCAGGCCTAGCCTAGGCTGGCAAAGATTGTCCAGACAAAGGGCCCAGCATGAGCCCCAGGGCAGTGACGGGAAAGGTGAGAAGCCGCATTCTCCCCTCCCCACGGGGCTGAGCTCTGATTCCACGGCCCCCCAGAAGGTTCAAAGTCATCCTCAGATCTGGAGGCTGCAAAGGCCTAGGCCGGCCCCAGTGTTAATATAGATCAGTAGGGACTATAAATACACAGCCAGGCTAGACATGGCAGCGCCGACCTGAGGAGCAGCCAAGGCGGGGGCACTAACCCAGCCCTGTCTCACAGCCCATCTCCCTTTAGGGCCTCAGTTTCCTTGTCTGTCACCGTGACCATGACTGCTAAAGTCTTTTATCCAACAACATCCAGTTCTCTGACTCCAGCCAGGCTGGCCGAGAGGGAGGCCCACAGGGCCCAGGCCAGAGACCAGGGGACGAAAAGAGAAGGACGCAAATGGGATCCAGCCGTGACGGACAAGGGAAGGCCTTGGCTATGGCCCTGCTCACTGGCCTGGAGCTGGAAGAGGCGGGGGCCTCGAGGGCATCCATTCATTCACTCCTTCATTCATTCAAACAGCCATTCTTTGAGTATCTCCTGCTGGGAGCTGAGGAAGACAGGCAGGTGAGCAGCCTCTTCTCTACCTTGCCCAAGGTGGGTGGGGCTGTCATCTGGCTCTCGTCCCCATCCCAGCTTGCATGACAGGACAATGGTTTCATCTCTACATTCTGCCTAGACCAAGGCCCCGTGGAGGACGGGGACAGGGTGGGCAGTGTCAGTAGCCCTCTAAACCCAGGGCCCAACATGGCTCCCCTGCTCCTGGAGGCTCATGGGCTGAAAGGATGGAGAAGGCATCACAAGAGCATAAAAGGGGGTGTCCTGTGCACAGGGCTGGGATATGGGCCTGGGTGGGGAGGGGCAGAAGGAGCGCACCTCACTGGTGCCACTGTGTGCCAGGCCCTGCACACTTAATACACAGAAGCCACATTGTCATGTCCACCTGAAGGATGAGAAGACTGAAGCTGAGAGACAACAAGGATGTGCTAAGGTGGCCCAGCCCCTGCAGCTCCCCAGATACAAGACGAGCTGATGCATACAGACCCACAACATAGCAGCTCTGAGCATCAAAGGGACGACATCTGGGACTCCCCAAGCCGGGCATATCTGAGGGGTCAGTGTCCCGTTTTCCCATAAAAGCCTCAAAACAACACTGAGCAGCAGACAGACCCTCACAAGACAGGTAGAGAAACTGAGGCTCCAAGGGGTGATCCCACCCCCAGCCCCAGGCCTGACAAATACTCTGAAGGTCCTTCCCAGGTAGCACGTGGGTCCCCCCTCCACTCCCTCTGAGATTCATGGGCAAGAGGTGCGGGCCTGAGCCCAGGACTGACTGTGCCCATTGCTGGCTGGGTGATGTGGGCAGTGACCAGCCCTCTCCAAGCCTCAGCTTCCCCAGGACCCATCTCCTCTGCCACATACAGCTGCTGCAAGGAGCAAAGGGCTGGACTGATGAGAGACACCCCCTTACACATTGTCAAGTGCTGTCCATATTCAAAGTAATTTCATTGTTATGGTTACACTTTCCTGGGCTCTCCACAACCACTTCTATACCCTCCTTTCTAAAAAGGCTATAACAGTTTTTATCAGATGCTCACACTGAGCCTAACCCTGTGCTAAGGGTTTGTCTCATATTTCATCCTCAGGATCCTACAAACCAGATATTATTTTTATGCCCATTTTGCAGATGAGGAAACTGAGGCTCAGAGAGGTTAAGTGACTTGCTCAAGATCACACTGTAAGCAAGTGAGAGCGCTCAGCCATGACACTGTATATTTGCTCAGAGTGTCTGTATACTCAGCCTTCTGTGGCTGCTAGATTCCCCTGGTTCACTAATGCCCACCTACTCCCCAGTTTATCCCACTTCCCAGATTTATGCCATGTTCATATTCCCATCAGCAGCCGCTCACACACCCTTCTCCGACGCCTTCAGGAGCCCCGTTAATCATTCAGACACCCCTGCATATTCATTAACTTCCGAATTAATACAGGGTCTCTCATTACTTCAGGCCTGCTGCCTGCATTAAAGACACTTCAATTTCATTCATTATTAAGCTCCCCTGATAAATGATCACATCCCTCCTTCATAGAGAGGGACAGCACTCAAGCCCCAGAGCCAGCAGGTCTGCTCCCAGCGCCAGCTGCTGTGTGATCTTGAGCCAGGCCCTCATACTCTCTGGGCCTCCTGCATATACCTGGTAAAATCAGGCAAAGAACAATCTCTAAGCACCTCCCATCCTCCTCAAGGTGGCCCTATCCCATCCTTTCTCCCTTCTCTCTCTGCATGTGTCTTTCTTATACTCACATAATCCTTCCATTCTCCATGAAAAAGGAGCCTGCCCTCTCTGCAGTTTTCCTTATCCTCCTCCCCCACCCCAGTGGCCTCCACTCCTGCCTGGGCCTTTGCAGTCAGTGGGCCCTGGGGCCTGGCCCCAGCCCATTATCTTGAGAACATCATTTGTCCCTGGGCTAACGTGGCTTGGCAGACCATAACACATTCCAGATCACAGAGGCCAACTGACCCCCACGACCAGATGGTGGACTCCAGTTGCCACACAACGCCGATGACGACAACAATAACAACAGCACACAGCACTTCCTGAGCACGCACCATGCCCCAGGCCTGTGCTGAGTCCTGTACTGTCCCGTCCATAGAGCAACCTCCACTTTACAGATGGGAAAACTGAGGCCAGAGAGGTCAAGGTCATCTCTCTGGGAAAGGCTGGAGCTGGCTGTGAACCCAGGTCTCTCGTTTGAAGTCCTGAGCTCATCACCATCACACACACCACCTGGAGGCCACAATGTTCAGCCGCCACTTTACCCTGGCTCCACCCAGCACCTCCTTCCTAACCAACTCTTTATATGCCAATCCCTGCCTCCGGAGCTGTGGGCAACACAGAATGGATCCCCCATTCCCTGGCAGATACCTATCAATCTCCATTATGCCTGGCGCTGAGCAGAGCCAGGAATGCAGCCTGATGGCCACCACCGGCATGGACCTGCTGGCTCTGATCTGCCTTCCACCTCCACTCAGCTCACCTGGCTGCAGGGCCACCACCATCCAAAGGCCCAGCTGCCACCTCCTACAGATGCTGGGCCTGAGGCTTTGCTTCCTTCCCCCTGGCTGTGTGACTACAGGCCCCTTACTACACCTCTCTGTGCCTCAGTCTCATCATCTGAATCATACCTGACTCTGCCCTCTCCCTTGTCCCTCATCTCCAACCCACCCTGACACCTCTCCAGTCCACACACCTGTGTGCATCCACTGCTGACCCTCAGTCCAAGCAACCGATGGTTCTCGTCCGGACAGCAGCAACGGCCTCCCAGGGTCTCCCAGCGTCCCCTCCTCTACTCAGCTGCCAAAGAGCCTTTCAAAATATCATCTTTCATGAACCCACCAAGGGCCCCTCTCTTAAAGCCCTTTCAGAAGCTTCCACAGTTCTCAGGCTGAAGCCAGAAGTCCTCCTGAAGGTTGAGATCCCTCCAGACCCTCCCTCCTGCTCTCCTCCCCAGGCAGCCCTGCCTCTCCCAGGGTGACTCTCCCCACGCTGACTCCTTGGTGAGCATCTGTCCATCCTGGACCATCGGGGCCAGGCAGTGAGCACAGTGCTTTCTCCACTGCAGCTCCAGCGCCTAGCTCACAGTTGGCAGAGTAATACTGCTGCCTACAGGAATGTCTCTGTCACGTGCAGACAGCAATCCCAAGCCATCAACAGCACGCCATGCACACTGTTAATGAAGGGCTCTTCTTCAGTCCTCGTCCAGGGATCAGTTCCTGCCTGCTGAGCACTGGGCCAGCTGCTGCAAACACAACCCCTCACTTAACAGGACAGCAAGGTGAAGATCGTCAGACTCACTTCTCAGAAGAGGAAACTGAGACTCAGAAAGACAGAGTGGCCATACGAAGTCATGGATGGCAAGTGGTGGGGTTGGGATTCAAACCCTGCTCTGTGCCTGGTTCCAGTCCTTAAGGATAACTACTTCGGGGACTTTCCTTCTAGTCAAGGGTTAGGATTGCACTGAGCACTGACTGTGTGCCAAACCATAATAAACATTCTACATTAATTAACTCTTTAACCCTCTCTGCAGCCCTGTGTGATGGGCACTATTATTCTACCCATTTGAGAGATGATGAAACTGAGGCCCAGAGCAGTGAAGCCCTTGCCCAAACGCACACAGCTAAGAAGTGGAAGGGCCTGAGACACACCAAGTTGCACCCTTGAGCTCTTCTGCCCCTCCAGCTTTGCCCAAATCCCCTTCCCAGGCCCCTCCGCTGTCAGGGTGAGAGGCGCCCCTTTGCTGGCTCCATGGCAGCAAGGACTTGAGCAAAGCACTTCCCTATCTGGGCCTCAGCTTCCGCATTTGTAAGGGGGTGGGCAAGACCACCCAGGGTCCCTTCAGCAATGGCACATTATCCATGTGCCCATGGGCTCACCACACACCAGGCCCTGGGCATGGCACCATGGGCTGCAAAGACATGCAAAACTCGTCTCTGGCCTGCAGGGCATCACCAACGGGTGTCAGGTCCAGGTTGGGAGGCACGGGAGCCACCTGTTCCAGGCTCGGGGGACAAGCAAGGTACAGGCCCCTGCCTGCTGTCAGCAAGAGCACCACAGAGCCAACATGAGGCCAGAAGAGGCCACGGGTGTGGCTGATGCCCCAGACACCCGAAGCCGATGATTAGCTAGGAAGGCTTCGCACCTCTGAGGATCTGCTGCCACCCAAGGAGCTGGGGACCCCCGGAGGGGGCTGCACGCTGCCACTCAGACATCCCATACCTAACGAGCATTTGTATCACTAATAACTGTGTACACGGCCTT
>NW_007726638.1:440975-478115 GCF_000696425.1 Galeopterus variegatus | reverse complement strand
CAATGTGGTCTGAGCAGTGACCAGCCCCGCCCCCCCCCGCCTTGGTTTGGCTCCCTGCTTCTGTTGACGCGGTGCCAGTGTGCACGGGCGTCGTATCCTCACCTTGTCCTAGATGATAAACCGAACCCCCGAGCCCTTCACACACACTGCCAGGCAGCCCTGATGCCCTCCGAACGTCCTCCAGCAGCTCTGGGCAGTGTCTGTTTAGGTCTCAGCCGAGGTGCTGAGTGTTCATCCACCCCATTCAATCACGTCCTGTTAGTCTCAGCCCCGCATGCCAGCTGCTCCAGATCTCAGGGGAGCTGGCTTCTGCCCCTCACTGCCTCGGCACCGGCTCCCAGCTCTGGGTTATCCTGCACTGGGTGAGCAGGCTACGACTGCATCCACGTCACAGGGAAACAGAGACCAGGCCTGGGCCAGGGAGCCTGCCCGCAGCTTGCCCCAGGGCTAGGTGGGGCGCACTGTCCAACCGGCCACACACTTACCCACATTCCACATGTGTTTATTGCACACCTATGTGTCTGGCACTATAGCAGACAGACACGCCCTGCCCACACTAAGCTTCCCTCTTACTCAAGAGTGTAATAAGAACAGCACATCAACAGCAGCAACGGCCGACAGTTAATGAGGCTTAATTGGGCTTGCAAGGCCTGATGTGTTGAACACGAATCTCCAAGCCCGTGACCTCAGTCAAAAAAGGGGCCTAGGCTGTGCCCCGGGCTACTGTAGAAAGAACAATTCTGAGTAGGAGACGCATGGAGGACTGGCTCACTGCGTGACCTTGGGCAAGTTAGTGCCTTACCTCTCTGGGCCTCAGTTTCCCCATCTGTTTGGAGGAGGACAGCAGTGCACATGTGTCTCTCTGGTTTGGTGGGGCCACCCCAAAGCTTTCTGCCAACTGCGCATTGTGTTATCCCCTGAACTCATCCGGTCCCTGTGCCTGTTCTGCTCCCAGGGTGACATATCCGTCATTAGCACCTATGCCACGTCAGGCCTCAGTGGAAGGAGACAGGCAGGAAGACGGAGGCTTTTACCAAAGGCCTTGACCTTGGGAACTGCCCAGCAGCACGAGAGGGGAGGCCCCAGCACTGGTTCTGTGGACAGCGTCAAATAGACTGCCCAGCTCACACGGCCCACGTGCCAGCACCCACTCCCCAGCCCCAGGCAGCCCAGCCCACCCACCCACCACCAGGTACCTGGGGATGGCATGTAGCCCACAACTAAGGATGCCCTGTATTGAAAGTCACCTCCTAGTGCCAGCCCAGGGGTCACCTCCTAGCTTTCCCAGAATCCCCCAGGCTATTCAGGAGACTGCCTCTCCCTGCCACCTGACCCTAACCTCTCCTCCCCTGGACCCCACCTCCCCCACTGACTGCCTTTCTCATCTGACCCAGGCCTCCCCTACCCAACTCCCACCTCCTCCATCTAAACCCACCCCTCATCCCACCTGACCCCCACCTCTCCCCTCATGACCCTCACCTCCCCATCTGACCCCTGCCCTCTCCCTACCTGACCCCTGTCCTCTCCCCACATGACCTCTGCCCTCATCCCACCTGACCCCCACCTCACCCCACATGACCCTCCCCTCCCCACCGGACCCCTGTCCTCTCCCCACCTGACCCCTGCCCTCTGCCCACCTGACCTTTACCTCCCCCACCTGGCCCCTGCTGGCCCTGCTCAGCTGCAGCCCCTGGGCACTACTCACCAGTCTCCACTGGACCCGCTCTTTCACCAGTGCCTGCGCACGCACGCTGCCTCTGCCTGCATGGCCTCCATTCATTCATTCAATAAACATTTATGGAGCACCTACTATGTACCAGGCACCGGCTAGGCCCACCCTCCTGGCTCTGCCTCCACCACCTGCTCCTCCTCCGGGTCCCAAGGGGGGAATTTCCCTGCCTTCCGACATCCTCGGGGCTGTCCCAATGCAGGGGCAGCATGTGCGGGGCTTCACAGCAGGGGGTTATGGGTAGCCCAGGCAGGATGAGAAGAGTCATCGGCTCACATAGGCTGGGCCTAAGCGCCTCTAGTGTTTGTTCATTAAATTCTCAGCACAACCTTATGAGTCGGTGCTATTACCATTCCCACTTTACAGATGAGGAAACTGAGGTCTCACAACTGCTACCCAGTGGCTTTACCCCCCACAGTACCAGGCTCTGGCTCAAGGGATGCTGTGGGATCCTGTTTCATCTGGACAGTGGTTTTAAACAACTTTTCAATTAGTTGCTAATATTGAAAACTTGGGAGATTTTACTTTTTAAATCACCATTTCTGGAAGTCACTGAAAAACCTGGAAGACCTGGCTGCGCAGGGTCTGCATCCCTGCAAGGACAGAGCAGCGGCACGGGCCCAGGGCACCCCCCACCGCCTCCTCCCTGCCTCTCTGGCTTCAGTTGCCCACTGACACGGGGCACTGGGGTTTGTAAGGCCAGCAAGAGGGAGCCCCAGAGTGGGGACAATGAGAATCCCAACCTGCATGGGGATCCCATGAGCCTCTCAGTCTGGGGCCCAGGGGTGCCACAATCCCTGAGCCCCCCACTCCCATCCTCCCTGGCCTGTGCCCCTGGGTTTTTGAGCTCTAGGACACTAATAGCATGGGTCTGCCATTATTAGGGGGTCTCCAATTATAAGTATGAAACTCTTTGGTCCTAAAAATCTCCTAAATCTTGGCCTCTGTGGGTCATCAATTCTACAGGACTTAAAGGTGCACTGACCCCCCCACACCTTCTCCTTGGCTCCAAGCAGGCTCACTGGGCAGAGGACCCCCCACCAGGACAGCCTCCCCAGGACTGCCTGCTGTGCTGTGGGGCCCGCTTCCCCTCTGGCGCTCCAACAACACTGCCTGGGTCCCTGGGTCAAGTTTTGGTATCCTACTAGGTTCAGAGGGTTACTTGCCCCTAAATATGATCCCCACTCCATAGAACACTGCTAGTCAGCCTAGGCTGTTTCCAGGCAAGGCTGCTGTGACACCAGAAGTTCTAAGGCCTTGGTTCCTGAAGCCACACCACTGGTCACCACAGCGTAGAGCCTACACCAAAGGGCTCTGGGGCTTCTGGCATGACCCCTTGCTTCCAACCCTCTCATGCTCACCTGGGACTCCTGCCTGCTACCCAACCCCCTGCCTCTACCAGGCCCAGCACCCTGGGCCCTGGAGCCCCCAGGGCCAAGCTGAGAAAGCCCTCCCCAGTCTCCTCACAACCTCAAACCAGGCGGTCACAAGGGGTTAGTGTGGACACTGCCTAGGATGGTCTGAAATTTCCTCTCCTGGCCCTGACTCTAGCTTCTCTGGAGTGGGCTGGGGGGAGCCCAGACTGAGGGACGCCTCGGGGACTACGGGGGCCTGCAGCTGCGCCATCAGAGAACAAGGAGGCTCTGTCAGTGCTGAGGGGCTGACACGGAGCCCCGGAAACACTGGGGGAGGGACATCCCCGACTGCTGGCTGGGTAGACACCACAGCCCCGGACGTGTGGCGACTACGACAGCCCTGTGTCCACCAGCTCAGTGTGACCAACCCGTCAAGTGGGCCTTGGGTAGGGCAGGGGGCACTTCAGCTCAAATCTAGGCTCTGCCACGTAACTAACGCCCTGGTCCTGGCCACTTCTTCCCCCTGAGTCTCAGCTTCCCCTTCTGTGAAACGGGACAAGAGCACTATCCCCAAAGCTGTAGAGTGAACAGCCACAGCCAGGGCCTGGCACAGAGTAGCTGCTCAATAAATGAGCTGCTGCAAGTATCGCTATCACGCCAGGCACGCAGTAGGGCCTCATCAGCCCTGCTGTAACCGTGACAATGAGGAAGGGGGAGGCCTGGTCCCTGGCACTGTCTTCCTGTCAGTCCCGAGGGCAACACATCCCTCTTTGCCTCTGACCCTCCACCTCTCTGAGGTCCGGGCTCCCCAAAAGCCTGCTCCCAGCCCCATCCTCAGCCTGTTCCCCGGCCTCGGTTTCTCTCTCGTTGCCAAAGCACAATGGCTGTTATAATTAACAAATTATCTCAGTGCGACAGCTGTGGTCCTTTAAAAATTAGGTTGAATAACAAGATCCTGGTGTATGGTAATTCCTTTTCATCTCTGTCTGCCCCTGTCTCTCCGCCTCACTTCAGCCTTGTTATGCATGCAAACGTTTTCTCCTTTCCTCCTTCCCAGACACCTTCCTCCTCCGTGACCTCCTTCCCCTCAGGATGGCAAGGGGACAGACTAAGGCTCCGCTTTCCTGTGAAAAGAAGGAGGGAGCTGACCCTCCTGGGCACCTCCTGTGCGGCCAGCGCTGGACAAAGCGCCTGACACAGTGACTTCTGCAATCTTCTGGCAGACCTCAGTCTTGCCATCTTCTTGCTGGCAATGCTCCCTGCTGGGGCTGGGCTCCTCCACCTCCCAGGCCACACTTTCTCAGGCTCCCCTGCAGCTGCCCTGCCATTTCTTCTGCCTGTACTTGAGGCAGTGCCTTCCCTGAGACCCTGGTTCCAGTTCCGTACTCTTCTCAATCCTGCTTCCCACCCCTGCCCCAACCCCAAGAGCATCTCAGCCCCTCCCAAGGCTTCTACTATCAGCCTCGTGCTGGCCACGCCGCCCACCCCATCCCAGCTGCCTCGTGGACCCCTCCCTAGCGCTGAAACTCCACCTGTCCACACCCACTACTGGACTCATCTCCTGCTCCCCTTCCCCCTCCCCCACTTCTCTCCAGTTCCCTGACCCAGTGAGAGGCACCCACATCCACCCAGCTTGCCCCTGTGGGAGCGCCCCTGCGCCCACACTGCTGCTGCTCTGGCTCAGCCCCCTTCCTTGCCTCGGTCAGCACACTTGCTGGTCTCTCTGCCTTCAATCCTACTATCCCATTCCATCCATCCTCCGCCCAGCCAAGGATGAGCTTTCTAGAACATGAACGTGAGCATGGCACTCCCTGGCTGAAAAGCCTTCATTGGCTTCTGCTGATCTGCAAAAATTCCAGCAGCATACAGAGCCCAACCCTGTGGTCCTGCAGGAGCTGGCACCTGCTCACCTCTGCTGCCCTCCTGCCTCCCCGCACCTCATTGGGGTCTCTCTTGAGGGTTCCCACAGCCCTCTGGAATTCCTCCATCACAGCCAGAATCATAACTGCTGCTTTTACCCCTGGACTGAGTTCTCTGCGGAAGGGCCCTGACTCTGCATGAGAGCCCAGCACCAGGCACACAGTAGGTGCTCAATAAACTTCTGTTAATGACTGAATGAAGGAAGCCTGCTCTCCCCTTTATAGATAAGGAAACCAAGGCTCAGAGTAACTAATGACTTGCTCAAGATCACACAGCCAGAGCCCAACCCTGTGGTCCTGCGGGAGCTGGCACCTGCTCACCTCTGCTGCCCTCCTGCCTCCCCGCACCTCGTTGGGGTCTCTCTTGAGGGTTCCCACAGCCCTCTGGAATTCCTCCATCACAGCCAGAATCATACAGAGCCCAACCCTGTGGTCCTGCAGGAGCTGGCACCTGCTCACCTCTGCTGCCCTCCTGCCTCCCCGCACCTCATTGGGGTCTCTCTTGAGGGTTCCCACAGCCCTCTGGAATTCCTCCATCACAGCCAGAATCATAACTGCTGCTTTTACCCCTGGACTGAGTTCTCTGCGGAAGGGCCCTGACTCTGCATGAGAGCCCAGCACCAGGCACACAGTAGGTGCTCAATAAACTTCTGTTAATGACTGAATGAAGGAAGCCTGCTCTCCCCTTTATAGATAAGGAAACCAAGGCTCAGAGTAACTAATGACTTGCTCAAGATCACACAGTTCATGCAAGACAAAACCAGGATTTGATCCCAGGTCTATGACTCCAATGCCAGGCTTTTCAACTCCCTGGGAAGGGATGTGAGCAGTCAGCTTCTGCATAGATCTCAGGGGATTAATCCTCCCTCCTGCCTCAGTTGGATGATAAGGAGACAGGCCCTCAGCCTAGGCTGTCATTCCCTCAAGTCTGACCTTGGGCTAGCCACAGGACCCTCAGGGCCTCAGTCTGCTCATCTGTAAAGTGGGAAGAAGCCCCACCTCACTCCATCTCAGAAAGTGGCTGCTGGGACAGAAACTCAGATCTTAGAGAAAGTTGGTCCTACTAACATCTGGAGATTTTTCTACCCTCACCCTCCAATCCCAACCTCATTGCTCTTGGCAGGCACTCCCCAAAGACTTGGGAGGGCTTTCCAGGATGGGAGAGGTCACATAGAACAGAGACCCCCACCTCAGGGAGAGGTAGTGGGAGAAGCATGAGAAGTTTGGGGAGCAGATCACGACCTTGCGTAAGAAGCTTCCCTGTCTGAGCCTCGGTGTCCTTAGGGGCTTTCCAGGATGGGAGAGGTCACATAGAACAGAGACCCCCACCTCAGGGAGAGGTAGTGGGAGAAGCATGAGAGGTTTGGGGAGCAGATCACGACCTTGCGTAAGAAGCTTCCCTGTCTGAGCCTCGGTGTCCTTATCTGTGAAGTGGGTCCATTAATGCCCACTTTATGGGACTGCAGTGAGGACTAATGTGTAAAGTGCGTAGCACAGTGCAGACGCTACGATGGCCCCGAGGCTGCGAGCTTCTGTGGCATCATGATGCTGAGGTGCACTCCAGGGAGAGAGGGAGGAGAAGGGGGTGGGACCAAGCAGGACCATCTGTTGCTGACTCTCTCTCCTCAAAAGCCCCCAATGGCTCCCACTGCCCCCAGAAAGGGGCTCACACTCTGATGTGTGGCCCTCGAACCCTTCTCTCCCTCTCTGAGCTCACGCCCCACATGTCCCTTCACAACCCTAAGGAGTTTCGGGGATAACCACCCACATGTCCTCCAGGCCTTTGCTCATGCTGCTCCTGAGCCTGGGGAGACATTCCCACCCATCCCCGGAGCCTGGGGCCCAGACCTTATGCCCTCTTGTCTGAGAAGCCTTCAGAGATTTCCCCTCCACAGGAGAGTGATGGCCTCTCTGCTCTGTCCCCTCCCCCCCCAATGTATGGCCCATGGAATCCTGGAAGGGTCCTAGAGATTGTCTCACCCCACCTCACCTCCCCCCATTTTACAGGAGGGGAAACTGAGGCACAGATGAGGACCAGCAGCTCCCCAGTGATGCCCTTGAGCCCAGGTCTCTGCTGCTTCCAGCCCTCCGAGCGGCCTCTGCCTGGTGCTGAGCTGTTCTGCTCTTGCCTGTCTACTCCCCACCCCAGCCCGAGCTCCCTGAGGACTTGCTCGTCTTCCTCCTGCGTCCCCTCCCCGCCTAGCCTAAGGCCTGGCGCATAGTAGGCACTCAGTAAATGTCTGTTGAATTGAATTGCGCTCAGGGCGGCCAGTCGTCTCTGCTCTGTAAGAGAAGCATAGAGTTAGTGGAGCTGTCCCACGGCGACCAGCTGGTGGGGTGAGCAGTCCAGCCTGCCCCAAGGACCCCATGGGCCCTGGGGAGGGGGCCTGGGAAGCTGGAACATTCAGAGCTAGGTGAGTCTGAATTCTGCCCCAACAGGCGGCATGGCCCTGGTAAGTCACGCGGCCCCTAGGGCCTCGTGGGCCTCATCTGTCAAATGGAGATGACACCCCAGTCCCCCTGGGCTCTGAGGCCTGCTTGTTATGAGGACCAGAAGAGACATGAGGAGTGTAAACGGTGACCACCAGCTCATAGGCATTGTGTGCTCAGTGCCTGACACACACAAGTCAGGTGGGAATTATGCCCATTCTGCAGATGAGGAGACAGAGGCTTGTAGAGGGGCTGGCCTGCCCAAGGCCACACAGCCCACGCATTTGGTCACATGCTGAGTACACAGTCTCCCTGCAGAGCTGGAGGGAAATAAGGCATGATAACAAACCACAGACAAAGACGCCAAACCCACCAAAGGGTGGCCCAGGCCTAGCCTAGGCTGGCAAAGATTGTCCAGACAAAGGGCCCAGCATGAGCCCCAGGGCAGTGACGGGAAAGGTGAGAAGCCGCATTCTCCCCTCCCCACGGGGCTGAGCTCTGATTCCACGGCCCCCCAGAAGGTTCAAAGTCATCCTCAGATCTGGAGGCTGCAAAGGCCTAGGCCGGCCCCAGTGTTAATATAGATCAGTAGGGACTATAAATACACAGCCAGGCTAGACATGGCAGCGCCGACCTGAGGAGCAGCCAAGGCGGGGGCACTAACCCAGCCCTGTCTCACAGCCCATCTCCCTTTAGGGCCTCAGTTTCCTTGTCTGTCACCGTGACCATGACTGCTAAAGTCTTTTATCCAACAACATCCAGTTCTCTGACTCCAGCCAGGCTGGCCGAGAGGGAGGCCCACAGGGCCCAGGCCAGAGACCAGGGGACGAAAAGAGAAGGACGCAAATGGGATCCAGCCGTGACGGACAAGGGAAGGCCTTGGCTATGGCCCTGCTCACTGGCCTGGAGCTGGAAGAGGCGGGGGCCTCGAGGGCATCCATTCATTCACTCCTTCATTCATTCAAACAGCCATTCTTTGAGTATCTCCTGCTGGGAGCTGAGGAAGACAGGCAGGTGAGCAGCCTCTTCTCTACCTTGCCCAAGGTGGGTGGGGCTGTCATCTGGCTCTCGTCCCCATCCCAGCTTGCATGACAGGACAATGGTTTCATCTCTACATTCTGCCTAGACCAAGGCCCCGTGGAGGACGGGGACAGGGTGGGCAGTGTCAGTAGCCCTCTAAACCCAGGGCCCAACATGGCTCCCCTGCTCCTGGAGGCTCATGGGCTGAAAGGATGGAGAAGGCATCACAAGAGCATAAAAGGGGGTGTCCTGTGCACAGGGCTGGGATATGGGCCTGGGTGGGGAGGGGCAGAAGGAGCGCACCTCACTGGTGCCACTGTGTGCCAGGCCCTGCACACTTAATACACAGAAGCCACATTGTCATGTCCACCTGAAGGATGAGAAAACTGAAGCTGAGAGACAACAAGGATGTGCTAAGGTGGCCCAGCCCCTGCAGCTCCCCAGATACAAGACGAGCTGATGCATACAGACCCACAACATAGCAGCTCTGAGCATCAAAGGGACGACATCTGGGACTCCCCAAGCCGGGCATATCTGAGGGGTCAGTGTCCCGTTTTCCCATCAAAGCCTCAAAACAACACTGAGCAGCAGACAGACCCTCACAAGACAGGTAGAGAAACTGAGGCTCCAAGGGGTGATCCCACCCCCAGCCCCAGGCCTGACAAATACTCTGAAGGTCCTTCCCAGGTAGCACGTGGGTCCCCCCTCCACTCCCTCTGAGATTCATGGGCAAGAGGTGCGGGCCTGAGCCCAGGACTGACTGTGCCCATTGCTGGCTGGGTGATGTGGGCAGTGACCAGCCCTCTCCAAGCCTCAGCTTCCCCAGGACCCATCTCCTCTGCCACATACAGCTGCTGCAAGGAGCAAAGGGCTGGACTGATGAGAGACACCCCCTTACACATTGTCAAGTGCTGTCCATATTCAAAGTAATTTCATTGTTATGGTTACACTTTCCTGGGCTCTCCACAACCACTTCTATACCCTCCTTTCTAAAAAGGCTATAACAGTTTTTATCAGATGCTCACACTGAGCCTAACCCTGTGCTAAGGGTTTGTCTCATATTTCATCCTCAGGATCCTACAAACCAGATATTATTTTTATGCCCATTTTGCAGATGAGGAAACTGAGGCTCAGAGAGGTTAAGTGACTTGCTCAAGATCACACTGTAAGCAAGTGAGAGCGCTCAGCCATGACACTGTATATTTGCTCAGAGTGTCTGTATACTCAGCCTTCTGTGGCTGCTAGATTCCCCTGGTTCACTAATGCCCACCTACTCCCCAGTTTATCCCACTTCCCAGATTTATGCCATGTTCATATTCCCATCAGCAGCCGCTCACACACCCTTCTCCGACGCCTTCAGGAGCCCCGTTAATCATTCAGACACCCCTGCATATTCATTAACTTCCGAATTAATACAGGGTCTCTCATTACTTCAGGCCTGCTGCCTGCATTAAAGACACTTCAACCTCATTCATTATTAAGCTCCCCTGACAAATGTTCACATCCCTCCTTCATAGAGAGGGACAGCACTCAAGCCCCAGAGCCAGCAGGTCTGCTCTCAGCGCCAGCTGCTGTGTGATCTTGAGCCAGGCCCTCATACTCTCTGGGCCTCCTGCATATACCTGGTAAAATCAGGCAAAGATTTCATTCATTATTAAGCTCCCCTGATAAATGATCACATCCCTCCTTCATAGAGAGGGACAGCACTCAAGCCCCAGAGCCAGCAGGTCTGCTCCCAGCGCCAGCTGCTGTGTGACCTTGAGCCAGGCCCTCATACTCTCTGGGCCTCCTGCATATACCTGGTAAAATCAGGCAAAGAACAATCTCTAAGCACCTCCCATCCTCCTCAAGGTGGCCCTATCCCATCCTTTCTCCCTTCTCTCTCTGCATGTGTCTTTCTTATACTCACATAATCCTTCCATTCTCCATGAAAAAGGAGCCTGCCCTCTCTGCAGTTTTCCTTATCCTCCTCCCCCACCCCAGTGGCCTCCACTCCTGCCTGGGCCTTTGCAGTCAGTGGGCCCTGGGGCCTGGCCCCAGCCCATTATCTTGAGAACATCATTTGTCCCTGGGCTAACGTGGCTTGGCAGACCATAACACATTCCAGATCACAGAGGCCAACTGACCCCCACGACCAGATGGTGGACTCCAGTTGCCACACAACGCCGATGACGACAACAATAACAACAGCACGCAGCACTTCCTGAGCACGCACCATGCCCCAGGCCTGTGCTGAGTCCTGTACTGTCCCGTCCATAGAGCAACCTCCACTTTACAGATGGGAAAACTGAGGCCAGAGAGGTCAAGGTCATCTCTC
Source organism: Galeopterus variegatus (assembly GCF_000696425.1). Lineage (NCBI taxonomy): Eukaryota > Metazoa > Chordata > Mammalia > Dermoptera > Cynocephalidae > Galeopterus > Galeopterus variegatus. Next base: position 467,345 of record NW_007726638.1, on the reverse strand, counting down.
TGGGAAAGGCTGGAGCTGGCTGTGAACCCAGGTCTCTCGTTTGAAGTCCTGAGCTCATCACCATCACACACACCACCTGGAGGCCACAATGTTCAGCCGCCACTTTACCCTGGCTCCACCCAGCACCTCCTTCCTAACCAACTCTTTATATGCCAATCCCTGCCTCCGGAGCTGTGGGCAACACAGAATGGATCCCCCATTCCCTGGCAGATACCTATCAATCTCCATTATGCCTGGCGCTGAGCAGAGCCAGGAATGCAGCCTGATGGCCACCACCGGCATGGACCTGCTGGCTCTGATCTGCCTTCCACCTCCACTCAGCTCACCTGGCTGCAGGGCCACCACCATCCAAAGGCCCAGCTGCCACCTCCTACAGATGCTGGGCCTGAGGCTTTGCTTCCTTCCCCCTGGCTGTGTGACTACAGGCCCCTTACTACACCTCTCTGTGCCTCAGTCTCATCATCTGAATCATACCTGACTCTGCCCTCTCCCTTGTCCCTCATCTCCAACCCACCCTGACACCTCTCCAGTCCACACACCTGTGTGCATCCACTGCTGACCCTCAGTCCAAGCAACCGATGGTTCTCGTCCGGACAGCAGCAACGGCCTCCCAGGGTCTCCCAGCGTCCCCTCCTCTACTCAGCTGCCAAAGAGCCTTTCAAAATATCATCTTTCATGAACCCACCAAGGGCCCCTCTCTTAAAGCCCTTTCAGAAGCTTCCACAGTTCTCAGGCTGAAGCCAGAAGTCCTCCTGAAGGTTGAGATCCCTCCAGACCCTCCCTCCTGCTCTCCTCCCCAGGCAGCCCTGCCTCTCCCAGGGTGACTCTCCCCACGCTGACTCCTTGGTGAGCATCTGTCCATCCTGGACCATCGGGGCCAGGCAGTGAGCACAGTGCTTTCTCCACTGCAGCTCCAGCGCCTAGCTCACAGTTGGCAGAGTAATACTGCTGCCTACAGGAATGTCTCTGTCACGTGCAGACAGCAATCCCAAGCCATCAACAGCACGCCATGCACACTGTTAATGAAGGGCTCTTCTTCAGTCCTCGTCCAGGGATCAGTTCCTGCCTGCTGAGCACTGGGCCAGCTGCTGCAAACACAACCCCTCACTTAACAGGACAGCAAGGTGAAGATCGTCAGACTCACTTCTCAGAAGAGGAAACTGAGACTCAGAAAGACAGAGTGGCCATACGAAGTCATGGATGGCAAGTGGTGGGGTTGGGATTCAAACCCTGCTCTGTGCCTGGTTCCAGTCCTTAAGGATAACTACTTCGGGGACTTTCCTTCTAGTCACGGGTTAAGATTGCACTGAGCACTGACTGTGTGCCAGACCATAATAAACATTCTACATTAATTAACTCTTTAACCCTCTCTGCAGCCCTGTGTGATGGGCACTATTATTCTACCCATTTGAGAGATGATGAAACTGAGGCCCAGAGCAGTGAAGCCCTTGCCCAAACGCACACAGCTAAGAAGTGGAAGGGCCTGAGACACACCAAGTTGCACCCTTGAGCTCTTCTGCCCCTCCAGCTTTGCCCAAATCCCCTTCCCAGGCCCCTCCGCTGTCAGGGTGAGAGGCGCCCCTTTGCTGGCTCCATGGCAGCAAGGACTTGAGCAAAGCACTTCCCTATCTGGGCCTCAGCTTCCGCATTTGTAAGGGGGTGGGCAAGACCACCCAGGGTCCCTTCAGCAATGGCACATTATCCATGTGCCCATGGGCTCACCACACACCAGGCCCTGGGCATGGCACCATGGGCTGCAAAGACATGCAAAACTCGTCTCTGGCCTGCAGGGCATCACCAACGGGTGTCAGGTCCAGGTTGGGAGGCACGGGAGCCACCTGTTCCAGGCTCGGGGGACAAGCAAGGTACAGGCCCCTGCCTGCTGTCAGCAAGAGCACCACAGAGCCAACATGAGGCCAGAAGAGGCCACGGGTGTGGCTGATGCCCCAGACACCCGAAGCCGATGATTAGCTAGGAAGGCTTCGCACCTCTGAGGATCTGCTGCCACCCAAGGAGCTGGGGACCCCCGGAGGGGGCTGCACGCTGCCACTCAGACATCCCATACCTAACGAGCATCTGTATCACTAATAACTGTGTACATGGCCTAGGATTCCAGGCACACAGAGGGGAAGAAAAGATCAGCAAGCAACTCACAAACACGTGAGACGCTTGCAGATGGAAACCACCACAACTGTGCTGAAGGCTTCTGCTATGTAGGGAAGCCTTACTGTGGATTATTTTGTAAAATAAATAATCAACCTCTAATTTCTCTTATAAAAAGTCTGAATTTTCAGACTGAATTTGCTTAAAGTGGGGTAACACTCCTGGCTTTCTGGGTGCTTCCATATTGCACACCCAGTGCAGGCGCCAAGGGTGGGGACCATGGCTGTGTCCGCCCTGTGCTCCCAGCCCCCAATGTGCATGCACATGGTGCTCAGTAAATGCTACCAAAGCAAACGCTATTAACTCACTCATTTCCAAGCTCCAGTATCAAAGCTGCTTGAGAGTCAGGGTCCCTGATGCACCTCACTCCGTCCACTCTTACACCCTCTGGGGCACTTTGGAGGTCAGAGCTGGCAGATCCCTTAGCAACATCCAAGCAAGAGGTGAGGAAACTGAGGCCAGAGAGGGCAAGAGTCTTGACCAAGGCTGCACAGCCACACCCTGTCTCCCTCCAGAGCGCCCCTTCCTGCCTGGTCCCTTAAATGCTGCTGCTCCTCTGGGTATTGTCCTTGGCCTGTAGCACCCTCACATGCCCTCTCCCCCAGGATGGCCTCATGCCTGCCCCAGATGCCCAGATCTCAGCCTTTGCTTGCCAGACGCCTCCACAGGTCGGCCCTCAGGTGCTCCAGGCTCAGTCAAGTTCACCAACTGCCCGGTGCTCAGGCCACAGCTTCACCTTCAGTTGCTGCCTCTCCTGCTAGAAGAGGATGATTAGACCAGCCACCAAGTTCTGCCCTTTCTGTCCCCACCTCACTAGGACAGGCCACCACCATCACTCTCCTGGTTGCCTACAGGGACCTCCTTCTTTTCCAGCCCCTCTGAGCAGTGGCCAGAAGGAGCCTTCCAGAGGCAGCTCTGATGCTGCGTCTCCTGCTCAAGAGCTTTCCAGGCTCCCTGCAGCCGAGCTCCTTACCAACGTGTGAAGCTTCCGTGAGGTGGGCCTGTACCTTCCCCACCAACACTGTGGACGCCTACTGGCTTCAGCTCAGGCATCACCTCCTCCAGGAAGCCTTTTCTGAACCCCAGGTCTGGCTTTGCCACTCCACAGCACCCCCATGCTCACCAGCTCCAAGCGGCATCCCACTGACGGGGCACTGTTTCCCTTCCAGAGGGCCAAGAAGCACTGTGTGTGCCTCTGTGCCCTAGTGCCAGAGGTAAATCTGGCACAGAGCAGGACCCAGGGAGTGGGAATTAAAAAAGCAGAAGAACCGCACAGCCCCCTCCTGCCCCCCACCAGCACGAAATTCCCAGCTGGCCTCTGTCCCCACCCGCCAGACTCCCCACATGCTGAGCGTGCCTATTATTACTGCTGATGATAACCAGGCCTCCCAGCTCCTTTGGGCTATTATTATGACCACAGGAACTGGACCAACACTGCAGCTCCATGCCAGCCTGACCTCAGACCGTTTAGGCAGTCTGGTCAGGCAGTGCAGAGGGACATGGAAAGCGAGGAAACGTGGACAAAGTCCCTACCAGGAGCCCTGCCTGGACCAGGAGCTAACATTGGTGACCTCATTGGGACCCCCCAGTGACCCTCTTATGGGGGCATATAGGGGCTCCATACGCAGATGAGGAAACTGAGGCTCCGAGAGCAAGCAGCTGCCTTGAAGTTAGAGATCAGAATCTGACTCCTGCCCACTTCTTACGCTGCAGCCAGGCGCTTTCTAAGCGGGAGGAGGGGAATGGTGCTTGTAAATGGAGAACCTCACAACCTGGGTTCGGACCTCTGCTCTGTGCCCCTCCAGCTGGGTGGCCTCAGTAGTCTGCACAGCGTCTCTGAGCCCACTTCCTCATGGGTCCCTGGGGACGTGACTGCAGCCAGGCACTTTCTAAGCGGGAGGAGGGGAATGGTGCTTGTAAATGGAGAACCTCACAACCTGGGTTCGGACCCCTGCCCTGTGCCCCTCCAGCTGTGTGGCCTCAGTAGTCTGCACAGCGTCTCTGAGCCCACTTCCTCATGGGTCCCTGGGGACGTGAGGCTGCTCTGCAGGGCTGCTGCATTAAATGAGATCGTAATGACACAGCCAACAACTCTCAAGCCTCTCCCTGCCGGGCTGGAGGTGGATTATTTCATCTAATCCTCTCAACGACCCCATCAGGCAGTTTCTGACAGGACCCCCACTTTATAGACAACAGAGTGAAGGCGTCCACACAAAGCCTCGCAGCTATACGAGGCAGGCCAGGCAGGCCGGGGCACGCAGTCCTGGGAAGAGCACGCCCAGCACGTGGTGGCCTCGCTAAGTGATAGTCCTTTCCAGCTCTGAGCTTCCCTTCGGTGCTTCAAAGACACCTGAATTAAATGGCATCGAGCCTGGCCTCTCCCCACTGCCAGCCTCTGCAGGGGCCACTCCAACCTCCCGCTGTGCCCCACCCTGCTGCCCCCACAAACCCTCTTGCCCTTCACGGTTCTGATCAAACGCCACCTCTTCACTGAACCTGCCCTGTGCTCTGCCCCCCTCCTCTCCGGTCCCCTCGCCACCACCCCAGCCAGGCTGTAGCAGCCTCCTGACTATACCCGCCTCAGTCCACCCTCTGCACAGCTGCCCAGGGAAGCTTCCTGAAGCACAAGTAGGCTCCTGCTCTGAAGCCTCCAGTGCCTCCCCAGCTCCTTGTCCTCACACTCAAGGCCCCTCATGATCTGGCCCTGTCTCGGCACATCTGCCCTCCAACATCACTCCTGAAATGATCACAGTGTCAGAACAAGCTACTCCCCACCGCACACACAGGCGTGAACACACACCTGCACATACATGCCATGCACCCTGCCTGGCGCTGGGCCACCTTGGCTCCTCCCTTGACCCCTTCCCTACCCACCACCAGCCGCACCCCTCCAGCCTGACCTAGAACAACACCCCCAAGAACCCCCCCCAATTCTCCAGCTCTTCCCACCCTGTGTCAAGGAACACATTATCCCCACACCTGTGCATAAATGCCCGGCATGCTCCCTGCTGCTGGAAGACACGGAGTCCAGGCTCCTTCTCCTGACCTGGAGGGAGCTCAGGGCCCTGCCCTCTTCCCCAGACTCCTGGGTCCTCTCTCCCCACTCCCAGGTGCTGCCACATGAGCTTCTCGCCCCTCTCTGAACTCAGAGACTCTCTTTGCACCTCTTAGTCTTTCTTTTTGAGATTGTCAGGGCCTGGAGTGCCCTCCTGCCCCACCCCCACCTGGTGAATGCTACTCCTCACGCTGGACTCAAAGCCGCCTCCTACAGGAAACCCTCCAGCCAACCAGGCACCAGTCACCCTGTAAGGACTGGTCTCCAAGTCTGCCTTCCCCCTCGGCTGCAGGGCCGCTGATGGCTGGGACTACTTTCATTCACCTCCAGACCCCCAGCACCTTGGACAGTGCTCGGCCCATAGCAGCCCTGGGAGGACTTCCTCCTAAATAAACACGCTTCTTCCGCTGAAGGCTTCTGCTATGTAGGGAAGCCTTACTGTGGATTATTTTGTAAAATAAATAATCAACCTCTAATTTCTCTTATAAAAAGTCTGAATTTTCAGACTGAATTTGCTTAAAGTGGGGTAACACTCCTGGCTTTCTGGGTGCTTCCATATTGCACACCCAGTGCAGGCGCCAAGGGTGGGGACCATGGCTGTGTCCGCCCTGTGCTCCCAGCCCCCAATGTGCATGCACATGGTGCTCAGTAAATGCTACCAAAGCAAACGCTATTAACTCACTCATTTCCAAGCTCCAGTATCAAAGCTGCTTGAGAGTCAGGGTCCCTGATGCACCTCACTCCGTCCACTCTTACACCCTCTGGGGCACTTTGGAGGTCAGAGCTGGCAGATCCCTTAGCAACATCCAAGCAAGAGGTGAGGAAACTGAGGCCAGAGAGGGCAAGAGTCTTGACCAAGGCTGCACAGCCACACCCTGTCTCCCTCCAGAGCGCCCCTTCCTGCCTGGTCCCTTAAATGCTGCTGCTCCTCTGGGTATTGTCCTTGGCCTGTAGCACCCTCACATGCCCTCTCCCCCAGGATGGCCTCATGCCTGCCCCAGATGCCCAGATCTCAGCCTTTGCTTGCCAGACGCCTCCACAGGTCGGCCCTCAGGTGCTCCAGGCTCAGTCAAGTTCACCAACTGCCCGGTGCTCAGGCCACAGCTTCACCTTCAGTTGCTGCCTCTCCTTGCTTCCTCTCGAGCCTTGGTTTCCCCCTTTGTGATTGCAGATCACAGTCCTTGTCACACCCTCTTTGTAGGAGAATCAAAAGGTAGAGATCAAATTCAAGTGAGGGCATTAGCGTGGGAGTGCTTTTAAACCCATAATCCACTACACGCCTNTCCCCAGACTCCTGGGTCCTCTCTCCCCACTCCCAGGTGCTGCCACATGAGCTTCTCGCCCCTCTCTGAACTCAGAGACTCTCTTTGCACCTCTTAGTCTTTCTTTTTGAGATTGTCAGGGCCTGGAGTGCCCTCCTGCCCCACCCCCACCTGGTGAATGCTACTCCTCACGCTGGACTCAAAGCCGCCTCCTACAGGAAACCCTCCAGCCAACCAGGCACCAGTCACCCTGTAAGGACTGGTCTCCAAGTCTGCCTTCCCCCTCGGCTGCAGGGCCGCTGATGGCTGGGACTACTTTCATTCACCTCCAGACCCCCAGCACCTTGGACAGTGCTCGGCCCATAGCAGCCCTGGGAGGACTTCCTCCTAAATAAACACGCTTCTTCCCTTCAGTGCCTTCCCTGAGCTCCTGGAGGCACAAGGAACACATTCAGTAGCCCACAGTGACCAGCCTGACCCTGCCCACTTCCCCCACCTCCACCCAACCTCCAGAGTCGCACCGGAACCACCTGCCTCCACTCACCCACCGGGCTGGAGAGACACCCAAAACCTGCCCAGACTTCATTTCTTCTCCTCTCTCCTCATTTGTGCTCCGACCCCCCCCACACACACACACACAAGGCTGCCTTGCTCCTCCTTGGGAATGAAGGAGGATTTGCAGACACTTCATCAAACGCTTCCTCTGTATTCTCCAGCTGAATCCTCAAACTAGCATCATCCCCAGGCACAGAGGAGGAAACTGAGGCACAGAGAGGGGAAACAACTGTTCAAAGCCAGGCCACTGCAAGGTGGGACCTGTAACCACCCCCTCTCTGTTCCCTAAGGCCAAGCCCTCTGTGTCCCCAGCCCACCCAGCAGGTCCCTGGGAAACAGGAGGAGTGGTGGGGTGGGAGGTGGAAGATGGTAAAGGGAATGTGGGGTCATTATCTTCCTTGGTCAGCAGCCTCAACCTCCCCCTGAGAGCCCCCAGTGAGGATGCTCCACTCAGAGAAGCTGACTCTCCCCCCATGTGTCTACCCCCATTCCACCAGCTCCAACCCTCAGGCCTTCCTGACTCCCCCAGGTCCAGTCTGACTTTAGCTTTGTCCAGAGGCAGACTCTCACAATGTATGGATGGCCGCCCCCACGAACACAGGCCTGGGGGACAACAGCAGAGGCAGCTGCCTCTTCCTACCCGGGAGGCCCAGACACCTGTGCCCGAGGGGCCCCTCATGAATGGACAGGGCTGGGGAAGGTCAGTCCTCACGTCTTAGGGCCTCTTAGCAGATGCCTGGTGACAAAGCCTGAACTGTGAATCACAGCCCACTGCAACCAGAAGAAGCCGTGAACCTCTTAGCTGTCACCCACTAGACAGCTGGGAGCCCGAGGCAGCAGAGGTGCAGTGACCCCCAGGGCCTCCTCAGCCTCCCACCCTAGCTGCAGCCACCTGTTGAGAGCAGCCTCCAATCCCTGGACGGAAGTTTCCTTGAACAAACAAGAGAGTGAGTGCAGGAGTGCTGGGTTCAAATCCCCATGCTTCCTCTCGAGCCTTGGTTTCCCCCTTTGTGATTGCAGATCACAGTCCTTGTCACACCCTCTTTGTAGGAGAATCAAAAGGTAGAGATCAAATTCAAGTGAGGGCATTAGCGTGGGAGTGCTTTTAAACCCATAATCCACTACACGCCTAGAATGGACTTTCTATTCCAAAGTAGTGAAAACCAACACAGGTTAAGTATTTCATTCTCTCATTCATTTGATACCATTTCTCAAGTCCCTGTTCTGTGTCAAGCCCTGGGGCAGGTGTGGGGGACCCTCAGTGACCAGGACAGATGTGCACTGCCCTAAGGAAGCTCACAGGTCCTAGGGCGTGGTGCAGTGTACCAGTAATTACAGGTAAACTGTGGGGGTGCCTGGCAAGGCCTCCTAGAGGAAGATCAGCCAGCTCTTGGGCTCATCAGACACAAAGGGTCCCTAAAGAGCTGACTCAACTAGCAAGGGGGGCACGGCTCCCCCACAAGCTAGTGTCATCTCAGGTGGGCAGGTCTACGAGGAGGACACAAAACTAGGAGGTATGTAATATCACTGTCCCCATTTTAAAGATGAGGAAACTGAGGTCCAGAGAGCTGAAGAAACATGCGTCAGATCCCACAGCTCCTGGGCAACAAAGCTGGGCCTTCTGCACATTTTGAGGGCCCTGGGGAGGCTGGAAACATTTTCTAGAACATTCAGCCTTTGAACCAGGGGCCAAGTACTGCTGCTGGTATCTAGGCTGGCTGCTCCCAGCAGGGAAAGGGGCCACAGCTGGTGGGCTAGTGCCCAGCACACAGTGGGCCCTCAGGAAACATGACCACAGCTGGATCTGAAGAAATCACCTGAAATAGCCAAAACAAATCCCCCACACATGGGGGCTGCTTAACGCGAGTCGAGGGGCCACTGCCCTGGGAGGGGCGTGAGGTTTCCCAGTAACTGCCTGGGCCCCAGTAGCCCTCCCTTTAATGCATGCAAATGAGGGGCATAAATTTCTGCTTACTTAACTTCACAAATGTTAACAAGCTCATAAAAAATAAGTTATTCTTCCTCAGCTCCACAACACCCTCCATTTGTTTAATTTTGTTTCCCTTCCCTCCCCTAGCTTCCTCAGTGGTGAGAGAAATGAAAAGCTGGAGATTTTGGTGTTTCCCTGCCAAGTGGGTCTGCCCTTTCAACCCTCCAAAGTGCCCCATTGAGGCTGGAGGGGGAAAGCCCCTGGATGAGGAATCAGAAGGCTGAGGGGTGACCCTGCTCCCTCCACCCGCAGCTGTGTGAACTTGGGCTTCAGACTTAACCTCTGTGGTTTAATTGCCTCATCTACAAAGTAGAAATAGCAACTGTACCCTGCCTGCCTCAGGGTTGCTGTGAGGATCAGATGAGATGATCGTGGTAAAGTGCTTAGTTGTCTCCCAGCACAGAGCAAGACCTCAGTTAAGTGTCAGCGCTTGTTACTATGTAAAGGAGAGTTAAATACCCACCCACCCACCCTCACCCCCACAGCTAATCCATTTGTAGTGTGTGCCTTCTGGGGCAAGCTGGCAGCTCCAAATGCAGCCCAAGGTTCCCTTTTGTTGGCAGAGTCAGTGTTGATACAAATTCGAGTTCTGATGACATCAAAACTGACCTCAAGTTTACCACAGGCCCCACTACGCCCTATTGCTTTACTCGGACCAGATGTGCACCTTTAAGTGACCTGGTCCCCGCGGGCGTCTGAGTTTGCCACCCCTAGTTTCTGCCTCTCAAAAGCTTTTCCTACTGCCAATCTCACTAGATGCATCATTAGGCCCAGCTGACAAATGAGGAAACCGAGGCTCACAAAGAGGCAGCAACTTGCCCACAGTCCCTAAGGAAGGGGTTGTGGAGCCAAAGCAAAAGTCCAGTCACCAGTCCTGGCCCGTTTTCTCTCCTGAGCCCCTGTCCCAATATGCCAGTTTGAGAGACGCCTCCCTGGCACATGGAGGAGCAAATGGCCAATCAGGCAGGTGGCAAAAGAAACAAACGATGTTCAGCCTCTGTGAGCTCCGCATGTCCCAGGACAGGGAGTAGCTGAGCAGAAGCCACCAGGGTGGCATTCCCATGCACAGAGCCCAGCACTGAGGGCTCTGAAAGATAGCAGGCGGAGGTTAGAGGTGGCCCATCCCCCCAGGTCCCCTCCATTCCCTCCACCTTAAGTCCACCTCCAGAAACTGCCCCTCGCTTGCCCATGATTGCCCCCTTCTGCCAGCACAAAGCATAGAAAGCCATGGCCCAGACCTCTTTCAGTCAGAGTTACTACCAGCTGCATCCCTCCTATGATCCCCCATTGCTTAGAAGAGGAAATGGAGGTGTAGGCAGGAGGAGTGGATTCCCTGAGGTTACACAGAGAGAGACCGAGCTCTGGCTGTCAAAGTCCCGGCATGTGCTATCCTGCAGCCAGTGCCATCCAGCAAGATCCAGAAAGCGGTGCCTAAACCCATGCTAGACAGGTCAGCCCCTGCTCGCCAGCCACCCATTCCAGGCCTTGATTTCCCCATCTACACATGGCTCAGCTCTGACACAGTGAGCTCTTGCTATGGAGGAGACAATGGGCGGGGGGGGTACACCCAGCAATGTGGCCATCTGTGCACATGCCTCAAATTCCCCAGCAAGAGGGTGGGACTTCCGTCCCCTGTCTTTCCCAGAGCCCCTCTCATAGCTCCCCCCACTCTCAGGCCAGGCCTGCAACCAGCGTGTAGCACAAGAAGTAACCAAGTGGTGACCGCAGACTAAAGCTAGGGGCTTACACGGCTCACAATGAGTCCATAAAGCGGGTGCTGCTATGCCCATTTTTCAAATAAGGAAGCAGAAGCAGAGAGAAGCAAAAAATCTGCACAGGACCACAGAGGAAGAAACAGAGCTGGGGTGGAGAGATGGACAGACCCACGGACAGGGATGGAGAACACAAGCCTGTGTTCTGATGTTCGGCTGAGGCCGGTGGGGAGGGGTGCGGGCTCAGAGGACAAGAGGACTGAGGTTGGGACGTAGGAGGGAGTCCGAACCTGTGTGTACGGGAGGTGGCCCCATAGCTGCCATTGACTAGAGAGGCTGGTGGCCTTCAACAAGCACTGTCGTCGCAGCACGCCTGCCTTGGTGCAGCGGGGACCCCACCGCAGCCTCCAAAGATCTCAAGATGAGGCCACTTTCACTCTTCCCTCTGTCACCTGTTTCAAACTCCTCCCCCCACTCCACAATGCCCACCCCTCACCCCCAGGCAGGCCCACCCATCTATGCATTCATTCTACAGAACATGGCTCCCAGCACTTCAGGGACTAGCCCAAGGTCCCACCAAGGCAAGAGTGGCCAAGTGGGGACTCCAACCCAGTCTCAGACAACCCTACCACCACCTCCCAGATCTTGGATTTTGGAAGTTTCCAAGGGCACCCCAGCTGCTGCAGGGGGAGAGGGCAGGGCCAGGGCCATAAGGGGCAGGGCCATGAGAGGCAGGAGAGGGGCCTGTAAGATGGGGGGTGCTGAGAGAGAAGACTGGATCCCCATCCCAGTTGCCCTGGCAACGGGACTGATTAATTCCAACTCAGGCTCCATCTGCGCCTTGGCTGGATGGGCGGTTTGGGCTCTCGGGCGTTTGTTTTGAAGTAAAGGGGGGAAAAGCAAGAGAAGCTAGGAGACTGTGGTCCTGGGGCCTAGCAAGGAGCTGACGCTCCCCCACCACAAGCTCACACATAGCATCCCCGCCACCCACAGGAAGAGGCAGGCTCAGCCCCCAGGGGCCATTCAGGACCTCCTCTCCCTGAGGAGGTGGCTCCTCAGCCCAGCCCAAATACAGCCTCGCACAGACAGCAAACAGCAGTGCGCGTGCACGCCCCCAGGAGAGCACAGGCTCCAGAATGAGAGTCTTGTGTTCAGATGCCAGCTTAGCTTTCTGAGTCTCAGCCTCCTCATCTGCAAAATGGGCAACACCACGCCCCTCAAAGGACTCTTAAGAGAATTAAAGGGATGTCCCCAGTGCAGGGGCACCTGAGGGGCTTCATCTATCCTGGGGCCAGGGAAGCCTTTACTGAGGATGATACTGGCGAGGGAATCACGTATGCAGAACCCAGAAGATGGCACTTTTGAGGAACTGGAACGAGGCCAGGAGGACTGGATCATGGCATGTGAGAGAGGGAGCCCCGAGGCTGGGCCAAGTCCTGGCAGGTCTCAGAAGCCAGGGCAAGGATTCTGGATCTTGGCCCAAGGACAGTGGGGAGCCAGTGACACACTGGCGAGCTGGCACGACAGGAGGGTGCAGAATGAACCGGAGGAGGCTGCTGCACTGGTGCAGGACTGCATAGGTCATTTGATGCGGACAAGGACAGCAGGGTGGACAGCACGGCAGACTTGAGAGCAGAGCAGGTGGCCACAGGATGAGGACGGGAGGCCAAGCGGAGTTTAGGGATGACTCCCAGGGTCTGGATGGGTGGCTGAGTGATGGCAGTGCCCATCCTGGAAGAGAGAGCCTCAGAGAAGCAGCAAACGGGTGTGATGCAGAAGAGGAAAGGAAGAGCCCAGCATGGGACAAGTTGAGTTTTAGGGGCCAGAGGGACACCCCAAAGGACGTGTCCAGTCAGCAGATGGCCACACCCAGTGTCCAACAGCCAGAGGCTGGTCACATCTGAGGATGGAGACTCTGGCACCCCCTGCACATGGCTGTTAAGAGGAGCCAGGGACGTGGAGGTGCCACCCTGAGAGCAGTGGCTGAAGACTCGGCTGGGAAGGTCACCCCTCAGGGACGAGCATAGCAGGGAGTGGATGCTGGTGCTCGGGAGCCTGCCACATGACAGCACTTGGAGCCAGACTGCCTGGGTTAAAATCCCAGCCCCAATACTTCACCGGCTGTGAGATCCTGGGCAAGTCATTTCACCTCTCTGAGCCTCAACTTCCCCATCTGTAAAATGGGAATAAAAGCAATACCTACTGCATAGGTTGTCATGAGGAGGGCTGTCCCCCTAGAGTCCCCAGGCCGAGCCCCAGAGCCACAGGAGCTCCAGGCACCAGCTTTATGGGGGAGGTGGTCAGGACACTAACCTTTGTTGAGCCTCATGTGTGTTACAGACCATAAGGGGTGGTGATCATGGAGGAAGGGCCTGGAGTCAGGCCCAAGGCTGAATCCTGGGTCCCCTCCTTATGGACAATGGGATCAGGACGAGGCCCCTCACCTCCCTGAACCCCAACTGCTTAAAATGTAAAATGGGGATAGTGAAGGTATCGAGCCCAGGGCTCATGGGGTCATTGTGAGCATGACATAAAACTTGTAAAGCATTTGTCCCCTGCCTGGCTGGCACACAGAGAGCACTAAATAATTTATCACAGTTGTCATTCTTACCATAATTGTTACCATTCCTCCCAACAACCCAAGAAGGTGGATGTTCTGGTCCCCACGTGACAAATGAGGAAGAAAAAGGCTTCACCCACCCAGGCATCCAGGACCTGAACTGACCACCGTCTGATCACACGATTCCACCTTCCCCAGCCCAAACGGCCCCCTTTGCCCAAGATAGGGCTACATGAGACTGCCTGGATCTAAACCCTGTTCTGTCCTCTCTGAGCTGTGTGACCTTGGACAAATTACCTCACCTCTCTGAGCCTCAGGTTCCTCCCCTAAACAATGAGGGTCCCATATCTGCACCATCTCTCTGAGGACTGAACAAGGAAGTACAAAAGGTGTCCAGCCCACTGACTGCACACAGTAGGTGCTCAATAAATGACAGCAGTTATGATCGGTGACTGGATATGAAGAGCGCAGGAACAAATGAAGGCATACAAGCACCAACAATGGAGTGTGTCGGGATGTGATGCTCCCTCCGGGTCAGTCACACCCCCAGGGGGCTGCGTGTCTCAGGATCTGCCAGACTGGATATGAAGAGCGCAGGAACAAATGAAGGCATACAAGCACCAACAATGGAGTGTGTCAGGATGTGATGCTCCCTCCGGGTCAGTCACACCCCCAGGGGGCTGCGTGTCTCAGGATCTGCCCACAGGTGCACCCTCCCTGGCATTTCCCCACCAAGGAAAAGGCAGAGAGCAAGAGGCCCCAGATTGTTCCCCATCCATGCCCACGCCCACCCCCACCCCCACCACCCCCTGCAGCAAGCGCACAGACACGAGTGTGCCCCCCAGCCCCGTGACCAACCCAGCAGCCCCTCCCCCTCCCCCTGCTCTGCATCTGCTCAATTAGGGAAACTGGGGAGCGAGGGAAACAAAGACTTAATTTCTGAGCTAATCAGCCTGCCTCATACTAATTACCATCCTCCCGGGCATTAGGGCAGACTTCCTGGGGGAGGTGGAGGAGGAGGCTGGTCCCTGGGAATGTACCCCCTTCCCTGAAAGCCTGAGAGGGCCCAGCAATGGGGGGGTGGGAGAGGGATAACCAGCAGGCTTGGGCAGGTGGGATTTCAGGGTGGGACTCAATGGATGTGGCCAGAGATAGGGGACAGAGAGAGTCCACTGGGCACAGCAGGGAATGTGCCAGAGGTAAGGTGTCTCCTGGCCTGGCCCTAGCTTCCCAGGGCCCCCTTCCAGGACTCCTCCTGCCCCATCCTGGGGGCAGCCACAGGCTGGGGAAAGGCCCCAGAACAGGTACCCCAGTAGGTGTCCAGCCCATGGCCTTGGCAGAGAGATGGACAGATGGATACTTTCAGGCTAGAAAATTGAGCAATGATCAGAGGGAAGCTTTGGAGTCACAGCCTGGTGTGTATGCATTTGTGTGTGTGCCATACGTGTACATGAGTGCACAGAACAAGTGGGCCCAGGACTGGGAGCCAGGAGGAGTCAGGGAGTAAACACAGAGACCAGAAAAAAGATCCTCACATCGGCAACCGTGGAGAGTAGCCTTCTGCAGGGATCAACTGTCAGGCAGAGACAGGGCCACTGTAGGCACAGCTTGTTGCAGCATTTTTTAGAAAAGGTCCCAGTCGGCAATTAAACTTCAGATAATCTGAACTCACCATGGGCCCCAGTGCAAATCCCTTCCCCTCTCTGGACCTCAGTTTCCCCACTTNGCCACAGGCTGGGGAAAGGCCCCAGAACAGGTACCCCAGTAGGTGTCCAGCCCATGGCCTTCGCAGAGAGATGGACAGATGGATACTTTCAGGCTAGAAAATTGAGCAATGATCAGAGGGAAGCTTTAGAGTCACAGCCTGGTGTGTATGCATTTGTGTGTGTGCCATACGTGTACATGAGTGCACAGAACAAGTGGGCCCAGGACTGGGAGCCAGGAGGAGTCAGGGAGTAAACACAGAGACCAAGAAAAAAGAGCCTCACATCGGCAACCGTGGAGAGTAGCCTTCTGCAGGGATCAACTGTCAGGCAGAGACGGCCACTGTAGGCACAGCTTGTTGCAGCATTTTTTAGAAAAGGTCCCACTCGGCAATTAAACTTCAGATAATCCGAACTCACCATGGGCCCCAGTGCAAATCCCTTCCCCTCTCTGGACCTCAGTTTCCCCACTTACAACAAGGGAGCTGGATGAGATGGTCTCCAAGGTTGATTGCAGCCCTCACAAGTGAGGATTCTCAGTGGTTTCTCGATTGTGGGTGTGGGTATGAGAACGTGTGGTGTGTAACACCCAGGGGCTATCCACACATAGCACTCACACACATGGATGACCACTATGTTCCCAGCCCTGGGCCCGGCTGCACAGTCGCTGCATGATGGCTGCACCAGGTGGACAAGTGTGTGCCGATGAAGAGAAGTGCCAGGCTGTGCAGCTCCTTGGGCCATCATCTCCTGATCACAGGCTCTGTGGTGCACTGAAGGGAACACACTCAGCCCTGCTGGCAAAGGCGTCCCTTGAACTGCCTCCCTCCCACCCTATCATGGGACAATCATAGCTGCCACTATGTGCTGAGCCTACTGTGTGCTCAGTACTCCCCATGCCTCATTGCACTGAAGTATTGTTACCCTGTTTTACAGATGGGGAAACTGAGGCTCAGCCAGGTCAAGTGACTTGCTCAGTAAATAAGCTAGGTACCCAAATCCGGTTTGACCTCAAGCTGCCACACGTACAATGTGTCAGACCTTCTTCCTGGACCACTCTCAAGGCTCAGACCAGGGGACCAGGCTGGCCCAGGCCCTGAAAGCACCTCTTTCCAGGGATTACCAAGGGTGCTCAACACAGCACAGCAGTTAGGAGGGCAGTCAGTGGAGCCAGATGGCCCAGATTCAAGTCCTGTTTTCACCATCAATTCGTTGTATGACCGTGGGCAGGATCCTTAACCTCTCCGTGCCTCAGTTTCCCTGTCTGTAAAATGGGGATAATGATAGTATCTATTTTGTTAGGTTGTTGTGAGGATTTAGTTAATTTCTGTAAAGTTCTTAGAACAGTGCCTGGCTCATGGTATTACTTACATGGTATTAAATAAAAGGAATAAATGATTCCCTTTAACACTGTGGCTGGTCCCCCAGAGGGTAAGGGGCAGAGATTCAACTCGAACCCTGGACTCAGGACTCCCTGTCCAGTGCTCTCTCTCCCTGAAGAACCAAGGCGGATCTCCAGCTTGGCCAAGAGAATAAAAAAGTCCCAGGACTGACCCAGGCACAGGACCCAAGGAAGAAAGAAAGACTGTGAAGGAGAATGGGGGGGTAGGGATGCGCACAAACAAGGGGCCAGGCCCCAGACCCTGCTCCAGCCTCCCGCACCCCTGTGGGCACTCGGAGGCCCTGGGAAGCCAGGTCCTGAAGCAGCTCCCTTAGCGCTGAGGGCCCAATGCCCAGGGGTCTTGGGACACAGCAGGAGGGGAATGGCCAGGGATAGTGTGGCCTCCCATCACCTACTGCAGTGTCCAAGTCCTGGGTACTCTGGCCCTGGGTCCACACTCTACCCTTCTCCAGGCCCCAGGGAGTCCCGCAGGCAGGAATCCCATCCAGAACGTCCTGCCTAAAGCATTCAGCCAACCCTGTGAGAGGAACCCAGATGTCCACCCCCAACCCCAGAAGCAGACCCCATGAACCAGCCCGCCCATGTCACAGATGGGTGTGTATTTGAAGTCGTGCCCTGTTAGTGCAAGTGTAAAAAGTGCAAACAACCCAGCCACCCACAATAAGGAAGTGGCCGTTGGAGAGAAGCCTATTCCAGAATGGATCAGGACCCAGGTCTTGCTGTGCCCCTGAGGGGAGATGCCCAGGATGCAGAGTAAGGGGCTGGGTGAGGGTGCAGAGCCCACTGCAAGGCAAATCCCACGAGGGTAAAAACAGATGATGAACACGTGTCTGTAGGAGCCCCAAAACACCGGGCCAGTGCCAGCCTCTAGCCATGGAACTGATGGGGGCCTCAGGAGGTGGCAGCAGCCAGCCCCATTCTGTTTTATACACACAGAGCATGTGCCAGTTCCCTAGTCTAAAAGGGAGTCTATACACTTGCATATTCCTTTACATGTACATACTCCAACACATGACAAATGCACAAAAGTCACCCAGTGCACACACGCATGCCCATGCATGCCCAGCTTCAGTCCACCCAGCTCCCTCCTGCAGCCCGAGAAGGACTGCAAGGCTGCGGCAAAGAGATGGGGCAAGGCTGGAGAGATGGGTGGCAGACAGAGGCCGAGAAAGACAGAAAGATAGAAGCGGAGCTAAGAAAGCTCAGCTCGGGCCCTGGGGTGACCCCGTTCAGAAGCGGCCACTTCAGGCTGGCCCAGGGGCTGTGGGAAGTGAGAGTGCCCAAGCTGAAAGCTGGCACACCGGGTTCTCTCCTCAGCCTGGCCACTCACTGCAGTGTGGCCCTTGGCCAGTGCCTCGCCTCCCTGGCCGTAGTCTGCCGACAATGCAGGGGACAGGTGGAAGATCCTGCAGGCTCTGACCCTCTAGCACTCTGGGGTCAACTCCCCGCTCCGCAGACCCCACAGCATCTGCAGCTGCCCTACAGGCCCCAATGGTCCCCAATGACAGCCCCCTAGAGTTCCCTCCTGAATACAGGATATAGTGTCCAGGCCAGCTGCCATCTCAGCTGACCCGGGAACCATTCCCAAAGTCCCTCCTTCCCCTGCCATCAACGCCAGCACCAAATCAGAGAGGGGAAAGCAGGAGAGTGACAGGAAACAGCAGGAGCCCCACACGTGCCTGTTGAGAAGGAGTGACAAATACTATCTTTCCATAATCATCTCATTTAATCCTCATAACAACCCTCAATCCCATTTTACAGACGAAGAAACTGAGGATCAGAGAATGATCTGCCCAGAGCCACGCAGCCAGCAGGGGTGAATGAGCTGGGATGGAATCCAGGCTCCTCCTCCAAAGCCCATTGGCTCTTCCCACAACATCTTATTGGGTAGACAGTGGGGAGAGCAGGAGGGGCCGCAGAGGCAGACACCCCCACATTTCCTGACCCAGGCCTTGGGACTCCATAGGGCACAGCCTGTCTCCAAAAGCCTCACAGAGTGGCAGGAACGTTGACGCCCTGCTTACCTACTCCCAGGAAACCCAACAAGTACAGAGTTAGCATTTATGGAACACTCTCTGGGCATGGAGCTAAGCACTTTACAGCATCAACCGTATGAGATGGGTACCATTTATACCCATTTTACAGATGAGAACACTAAGGCACATATAGGTGAAGCAACTTGTTATGGGTAGAATCACAAATTGACACTGGAACCCACAAGCTTGATCACTGGGTCATCCTACCCTACAGCCCAGGAGTTTCTCTGCTCTGACCTCTCACTCCAAGCCAACACCCCATTGTGTCTGGCAGGGTAGAAAAGGCCTCTCTCCCACAGCCTCTGCTTAGATCAAGGGCCCTCGTTGGGTCATCCTACCCTACAGCCCAGGAGTTTCTCTGCTCTGACCTCTCACTCCAAGCCAACACCCCAGTGTGTCTGGCAGGGTAGAAAAGGCCTCTCTCCCACAGCCTCTGCTTAGATCAAGGGCCCTCGAGCCACCATCATCTGGGGTATCTTCTCTCCTCTGCTGACCCTTCTCTGCAGCCAGCCTCCTCCCAGGATGCCTGGGGTCCCTGGCAAGCCCCCACCTCTGTCCTGGAAGACCAGCCCTGAGTGGAGAGGGAAAGGCCTGTGTCTCTCCACAGATCTCAGGTGGTGCCCTAAGGACAGGGGCTAGGTCTCAGCAGAATCTACCCTCCCTCCTACGCCTGTAAAGATTGAAGTTGGGTTGGCTGAGCTGTGACCAGAATGGAGACAGAGGGTGGGGGGATGGGTTCTCAGCAGCTTCTAGAACTCCTCAGACCTACTGTGCATCCCCTAGCAACCCTGTGGGCCTACTGTGTGTGGACACGCCTTCCTCCAACCCTATCTCATTCCAGCTCCTTCAGGAGCCCGGCAGTGTCCCCATTTCATAGATAAGCAAACTGAGACTGAGGTACACCTGACCACTCAGAATTGGGATCTAACCCACCGTGCCTTGCTTCCAACTGCAGAACAGGCCTTCCTATAGCCCCTGACCCAAATCTAACCTTTTCCCAGTCCTCAGGAACTGCCTTTTCCAAAAAGTCTTCCCCAAACTCAGGGAGCCTCCACTCAGTGGGACCGTCCTTTCCTCCTACACTGAGAAAGCGGATTGAGCCCAGAACACCCATAGCACCTCCGCCCTCACACAGGGGACTCCCCTTCCCTCAGGCTAGGGAGTCAGGAGGGTGGGACTTCCACCTCCCTCCTCTGACACCTCCGCTCCAACCCGGAGTACAGGACTCTGCCCCAAGGGGACAAGCAGGACCCCAGGCCATGCCTCAGCCTCTCCCTCCCTCCCTCCTGGCTCTCCTCCAGGCCTGGCCGGTACCAGGCAAGCTACCCCCTCCAGGCTCTGTCCATGAATCCCACCTCTGTTGGGTACCACAGACCCCCCTTTCTCCTCACCAAACAAATGGGATCTTGAGCAAGACCCTGGGACAACAGCACACAAGGCCGGATCTATTCCCTGGACTAGTATGGCTGCCAGCAGGGGTGGGCAGCCAGGCCGGGAGAGCAGTCCATCCATGCCGCAGCCCCTCTAGGTCCACCCTCTGCAGTCGGGGGCCGGGCACTCTAAGCTCTGTCCTGGGGGGTCTGAGACCCAGGAGCAGGCCCATTCCAGGAGCTTCCGTGGTCCTCTCCCCACCCTCCCACTTTCCCTTCCTCTAAGGCCCCCCTCTCTCCTCCTGACACAGTGCACCTAGGAACCTTTGAGCCTAGGTCCAAATCCCTCCTCTGCTCCCTAGTGGAGAATTTCCCCAAACCTCAGTTTGGTCATTTGTAAAATGGGCATAACAACCCCTACGTGACGTGGGCTGCTGTGGCCGAGAAAGGGGATCAGGCAGGAAAGTCCCTGGCACACAGTATGTGCCCGGTTAAGACCAGTTTCCCTCTCTGTCCTCTCTTTTTCCTTCTCCTGACTAGAAGGGCAAAAGGCAGAGCTGGAAGAATGGAGGTTGGGGGGTGGCTGAGAAACCCTAGACTGGCAGGGCAGAAAATGATTTGTCCCAAGCACATAAAATGTCTCATATTCAGAAATCAATTTCTCAAATCCCTCCAGAGCCAGCAGTGAAGCCTCCCAGGACTATTTTTCTACCCTGAGAATGGGGCCTCGGAACCAAGCCTGAAAATCAAGGCTCAAAGCCCAGTGCCTCCCAGAAGCCAGCCAAGAGATTATCCCCATTTTACAGACAAGTTAACTGAGGTACAGAGTGGTTGAGTAATTTGCCTAAGGTCGCATAGCTAGTGAGCAGCTAAATTGATTTCTTTTAACAGTTCAGGCTGCTATCGAAAGTTGTTCCTTATGGAACGAGCCTTGCCTATCCAAGAACATTCTGTGATTTTGCTTCTGCTTTCAGAGTCAAGTTCAAACCCTCTATCCTAAACTGCAAGGCACCCCAGCAAGGTGGTGTAGTGCAGCAGAAAAAGGCACTGGACCTGGAGTCAGCCCCACCTGGGGTCAAACACCAGGCTTGCCACCTACTTCCGGCTGCGTGGCCACAGCAACATACCAGGCCTCCCTAGCCTCAACAGAGAGTGACAAGACCGACCTCCCAGGGCTGCTGGCAGGGTTGCCCGTCCCTGCATTCACACATATTTATTGAACCTCTACTATGCGCCAGGCCCCAGTCAAGGCACTTGAAACAGAGCAGCCAAAGGGCACTCAGAGACGACAGTCTACAGGGGTGGGAGGGCAGACAGCGAACAAGCAAATAAACAAAACAGCATCTGGTTGTGTTAGGGGCTTAAGGAAACACACAGTGAGGAGACCAAGGGCAACAAACAGGGTGATCAGGGAAGGCTTCCCTGAGGAGGTGACAATTAACGGGAAAAGGAGACAGTCATGCAACCAGCCAGGGGAGCAGCGGTGAGCACAGGACAGCACCTCCTGCAGAAGCAACAGCAAGTGCAAAGCCAGGGACGGAGGGAGACCCGCAGCATGTGTGAAGATGCCTGGCACACAGCAGGTGCTCAGTAAGCGGCGGCTGTTGGCATTATTACTACAAACCCCTTAAGCTCCTGGCTCTCTGCCTTCCTCTTCTGGAAAATGGGTTGCTGTGCAAATTCAAGTGAATCCCAAGTCTCTTCCACTTACCTTAATTCATTTAAAGTAACTCTCGTTCCAGTATTATTCCTCCCATTTTGCAGGTGAGGAAATTGAGGCTCCCAAGACCCCACACCCCATAAATGGCAACATCAGGATAGAAACCTGAGGCTTATAGCCCCAAACCCATGCTCCCTCCAGCCTTTTGTAGTCTCCTGTGCACATGAACCACTCACCGCATTTCCCCCTTCCCATCCCAAGACAGCTCAGACTGTCAGAAAGTCTCTTATTACAAGGAGCCAAGTCCTGTGCCTGGTTGCTCCCACCTACTTCTGCCCTTTGAAGCCACCCAGGACAGCCCTCTCTCCTCTTCCCCAGGTCAGCCTGACGAGTGAGCAGTGGCCGCTCAGAGCTGCTCCCAGCGCCAGGCCCCATGCCAACTTCATCCCCTTATCTTACACAGCAAGGTGAAGCAGGGATTCTTATCAACCCGTTGTACAGATGAAGAAACGGAGGCCCAAAAAGGTGAAGAAATGTGCCCAAGGGCATGCGTCTGGAAAACGGCAGTGTCAGGATCTGAACTCAGACCCTTATCACTTGAGAAACAGTCATCCTGCCCCTCACTCCCCAGGCCCCTCAAACATCCCTCTTTGAGCAACCATTTCAGTCCCTCACCCGGCCTGTTCCGTGGTGGCATCAAGAGGAGACAGAACAGACTTCCCTGGAATAGGTTCTCCTGGGGCACCACCAGCCATGTGCCTGCCACACTGCTCCCAGGCCAGGGTTGGCTGAGCAGGCTGAGAACACCAAGCCCTGTGAAGGAAGCCAGGAAGCAGGGGGCTCTGGCAACAGCTGGGGGACAGGGTCTACTTTATTAAAGTGCACACAGCTGGGGCAAGCAGGGGAGGAGCACGGACAGTGTGCCAGCCACACCTGTTCCACCCTGGCCCAGCATGACTGTCAGGGGACCCTCTGCCCCTCCAGGCACCCATTCCTGTTACTACCAACTCAGGACAATACACCCGGCACTTGAGGGTCATGAGGAAGACAGATCTCTGGTGAGGAGACACCACTGGCCTCCCCATGCATGTCAGAAAATCATTTTTAAAAGGAATTATGATGAGGGTGGTGGTTACCACTTACTGAGAGTCTATTATGTGCCAGGAGCCACACCAGAGGCATCACAAATAACAGCAACCCTGCGAGGCATGTGCCTCATCGCCATTTTACAAAGGGGGAAACTGAGGCATGAGGTCATACACTGCAAAACCAGAGCCAGGATTCAAACCCAGAACTCTGTGCTCTTCCATGATGCCCCCTGTTGTTATCATTTAAAGGAAATGTTGCTTCAGGAGAATATTTGAGGACTGGGTAGAGAGAGGACTCTGAATGGTCTCAGAGAGGCAGGCTCCCTGGGGAAAAAGTTAAGCTTGGTGAGTGGGACCCTTGTGGAGGGAGGTGCTCAGCAGTCAGGCTGCCACAGCATGTGCCTACTGTGTGACCTTGGGCAAATTACTTCCCCTATGTGATACCTCAAAGGCAGATGTCAATGCCGGGCTCCCCGGAGCAGGGCAGTGGGTCAGCAAGAACCCAGCAAACATGAAGGCTGGGGAGGAAGACATGTGGGGGCAAGAAAGGAGCATGTGACCAGATGGGGGACTTGTATGATTGAAGGCTCTGAGGAGGGAGAAGAGCCAAGGAGGCAGAGTCGGGGACAGCATGGCCACAGAAGTGGGAGGGGGAGTAGGCGAGAGAAGGCCTTGGGAGGAGAGAGGCCGATGGTGCAGCAGGGTCTCCAGTCTGGTCACAAGGACAGGCAGGATGTGCACAACTCAGACCCACCCACTATGCCTCACTCGCCCCCAAAGAACCCCGCTTCAGCCTGTGACAGTAACACAAAGTCCCTTGCAGCAGCCCCTCCAGGGCACCATCACCACCTCTTCCCTGGGGACCTCAACGCCTCGGCAGCCACAGCCCCTCCACGTGGGGACCACCGAACTTTAGAGACAGCATCTCCCTCTCCTTAGCAACCACCGACACACGCTCAGACAGCCAGCCTCCTCCCTCCATCTCCTCCTCTCTCCATGGAGACCACAATGCCACACAGGCGGCTCCCTCAGCACTGCACAGCAACCACCGTCACTCAGCACCGCCCTCCTGGACAACAGCTCCCTCCACGTGGCCACCACCAACACAGCCACGGTGACAGCGACAGACTCAGCCTCTCCTCTCCAGAGCAGCGACCAACACCAGTCCGGACAAAACAGCTCCTGCTGCCTGCCTGCCTGCAGCTCCCTAGTGTCAGACATCTCTCCCCACCACCTCCAAATTCAGTGACACAGGATCAGTCCCCATATCCATTCTGCTGGCATTTTCCCCTGTTCCAGCTCACTCCCAGCCCCTCAGTCTGCCCCTCTCTATGACAGAAAGGAGGAAAAGGCCATGTTCTCCCAGGCCTTCCCCTGGAAGCCAGTCCCCTGCCCTGCTGGGGTGCAGGCCAGGCCCTGCTCAGCCTCTCAGCTGGGTGATGGGGCAGGATCTGGGGTCTCTGAGTCAGCAGAGGCTTCCTCCCCACCCTCCCCAGGGGACCTGTCCCAGCCCCCAACAGGCCTGCCGCTCTGCCAGCTGCCTCCTAGGCCCTGCGGAAAGGAAGCTGGGGAGAGGCAGGGTGGGGGTGTCCACGGCTGGGGGCAGGGGCCAGACCAGCAGGAAAGGACACTACAGGCTGAGGCCAGGCTGCATCACAGATTTGCAAGGCTGGGTCATGTGAGCTGTGCTCACACACAGCCACACACACACTGTCAGAAGGAACCTGTCCTTACCAGACATCTGCAGGCAAACGGGGCCCCTCTGGCCAGCGAGGCTCTGTCCCTGACCTGGGTCTCAGGGAGGTCTCCCAGGCGGTGGCAGCGGCTGCGGTAGCGGCGGTGGTAGCGGCGGTAGCAGTGGGGTCTCGGGTCCTGGCCCCGCTCAGGCAGCAACGGCTCCTCACCCAGTCCTGCGCTTCTGTGAGGAGGCGAGGGGGAGACGGGAGGAGGGAGAGGGAGGAGGGAGAGGGAGGGGGCAGCAGGAGGGAGGGAGGACGGAAAAATGCTGAAGTCTTGAAGGGTACACTCACTTCTTTCTTAGGTTTCCCATGGCAACCGAATATACCACAAATGAATATCAGTGCGAGAGGGGGGAGGGGAGGGATGGAGAGCGATGGAGAGAGATAGAGACGGGGAGACGGAGAGATGGGGCAGGCGACAGGAAGAGCTGGAGAGATGGGGAGATAGAGACGGGGAAACGGGGTGGGAGACAGAGAGGTGGGAAGAGATGGAGGCCAAGAGATGGAGGCAGAGAGACAGAGAAAGACGACGGGGCAAGAGAGATGGAGTGGAAGAGACCCAGATGGAGGGCTGGGGTTCCCACCCTAACCCATAGGGCTCAGGGGCAAGGGGAGAGGCCTGGAGCCACAGGGCTTCTTTCAAGCCCCTGGGCAGGAGGGGCAAGCAGCAGATGGGTGGATTTTCCGGGAATCCAGGGGCCCCACTCCCACCCCTCCATCCCATCCCTCACTCCCTGCTGGTCCCATAACCTGGGGTTGCCTTCCAAGCCATATTCCCCATACCCCACTCACAGTCATGGTCACACATCACACCCACGTGTATGCGTGTACACACACATCCTCACACTCACCTGATACCCAATGCCCACACACACAGCCCTCACCCCGCTAATGCCAAACCACACCCCAAACACCAACACCACCCATTCCCCTCATCAGCTGGGCCCCATCCCCTCTGCTGCAGGGAACACAGACCCCACCCCCACCCAAGCAATCCTCTCTTATTCAGAACTCTGCCAGGACTGGCACACACCCCTTCCCCACGTGCCCAGCCTGTGCCCTGCCAGGTGTGAGACCTCTGCCCACCTTCCCACCATATGTGCTCACACAGCTATGAGCGATGTGCCTGCCCGGCCTCCACCTGCACAGACACACACACTCCCAGACAGACTCAGCCAACCTTGCCTCCATCTGTGCACACGTGTGCACACACACGCCCAGCCCCTTCCCCCGGGGCTCCCTCTCTGTCTGGCCCCACTGTCTGGCCCCACACTCCCCACCAGCCCAGATGGTACTCCTGCCCTCCCCCCGCAGGCAGGGGCTCACACCTCCGCCCCCTCAGCACTGCCATTCACAAACATATGTGGACCCACCGAGTGCCGGCATCCAGCAGCACCCGACAGAGCACAAACACACACGCGGCCCCTGCGCTGCCTCAACTCCCTCACCCTGCCCAGAGGCTAAGCAAGAAAGGGCCAGCTTACTCCAGGAAAGGGCTCCCCTGCCCTAGCTAGGGGGCCGACGCTTGACCCTAAGCCCTGTGACCAGCAAGGATGGGATGGCACCTGAAGGCATACACTATACCCTCACACACACACCAGTACCCACAGGGTGTGCCTAGACAGAACCAACACACCAGAACTACACACCCCCTCAGACACATGCTCTGCACACAGCTGCCCACAGAGCCTGGACATAGGGGTGGCCCATGCAGACACACACCCCAACATGCACATCCACCCCTGTGCCAATATGCATGAGGACACTACACAGACACACGTCGACACACCCACACTGTGGACTGCACCCCCCAGGTTTCACCAGACCCACCCAGACAAACATACCCACTTGCACAGGGGCACCCGACATAGACTCCCACGCCAAGACATAGGAGCCCCAAGCATGTCCACATGCAGGGAACACTCCTAGACACACATGCCCATGCACACGTGCCAACAACCCCCACCCCCACCCCCCGCGCACACGGCCACGCCTGCACACCCCCCGCAGCACTCCCGGGCAGTTCACGGCGACGCCCCCCACCCCGTCTACACCCACCTCCCCAGCCAACAACT